>NC_073380.1:103015871-103065871 GCF_028641065.1 Leucoraja erinaceus
AGGCGGCAGTGCGGAGTGCGAGTGCGGAGAGGCGGACGGCGGCAGAGGCGGGTGAGGAGAGCGCGGGCCAGTGCAGGCGAGGCGGCTGTGCGGAAGAGGCGGTGCGGAGAGAGGCGGGCAGTGGAGAGGCGGCAGTGCGGAGTGGCCGCAGTGCGGAGAGGCGCAGTGCGGAGAGGCGGCAGTGCGGAGAGGCGGCAGTGCGGAGTGGACGCAGTGCGGAGAGGCCGCAGTGCGGAGAGGCGGCAGTGCGGAGAGGCGGCAGTGCGGAGAGGCGGCAGTGCGGAGAGGCGGCAGTGCGGAGAGGCGGCAGTGCGGAGAGGCGGCAGTGGGGAGAGGCGGCAGTGCGGAGTGGCCGCAGTGCGGAGAGGCGGCAGTGCGGAGTGGCGGCAGTGCGGAGAGGCGGCAGTGCGGGAGGCGGCAGTGCGGAGAGGCGGCAGTGCGGAGAGGCGGCAGTGCGGAGAGGCGGCAGTGCGGAGTGGCGGCAGTGCGGAGTGGCCGCAGTGCGGAGAGGCGGCAGTGCGGAGTGGCCGCAGTGCGGAGAGGCGGCAGTGCGGAGAGGCGGCAGTGCGGAGAGGCGGCAGTGCGGAGAGGCGGCAGTGCGGAGTGGCCGCAGTGCGGAGAGGCGGCAGTGCGGAGAGGCGGCAGTGCGGAGTGGCCGCAGTGCGGAATGGCCGCAGTGCGGAGAGGTGGCAGTGCGGAGAGGCGGCGCCGACTTTATCATCGGGAGCCTGGGAGCTCCAAACAAGCGCGGCCTTGTCGGCTTCGGCAGCCGCGGTCTCCAACCAGGAAGCGGCCGTTCCAGGTGGCCCAGCCGCCGAAAGGACTCTCCCGACGCCGGGGCAAGACCCCTGGTGAGAACGGCCAGGAACATCGGGCCTCCGTAGAGGCAATTGCGGTGGCCTCAATAGGCCTGACTTTGAGGTGAACATAGGGTGGGGACTGGACATTGTGCCTTCCCCTACAGGGGTAACCACAGTGGGGGGATGATTTTTTGTCTAATTGTAGTCCTGTAAGTCTGTTTCCAAGATGGCTGCCGTGAAGAGAGAGTGGACGCTGGCGTGCTTTGGCTGCCGCTGCTCTCTCTTCACACTGTGTTTTTGATTTTCTGTTTTTGGATTGAATTCTGTTTTTAATTTGTGTCTCTGTGATGTCTTTATTATTTTATTCCGATTATATGTTTTTATGCCGATTACTATGTAAGATGTCCTTGAGTTGACGGAAAGGTGCCCATTAAATAAAATGTATTATTATTATTATACAAGTGGCTGAAATATAATATGTATCAGAGTCTTCTACAGAGAGCTAACAGTGTTGAACTCAACGGTTCACATAGTAAAGTAAATGAACAGTTAGGTGCAAGCAAAATATATTTTGACAAGAGATTTATGAAAGCACATGTCAGATCAAAGGAGAGCAAGATAGAATTTCTTAATGGTGTCATAATGGGGTGTTTCAAAGAGAATAGGTGATGCTGTGATATTGTTTTTTTTGTGTGTTTGGTGTAGCTTTTATTGGCCTTGCACTTATGCAGTTTTGCTTGTCAGGATACTGGAAAGATGTGAAAACTGAGAGAGGCCCTTAGATTTTTTTAAGTTAAAATTAAATCAGCTTCTGAACAGAGATCTATCCTCCTCAACATAAAATAAGTGCTGGAGGAAGCCAGCAGTCAGGTGGAGGGAATGGACAGGTGCCATTTTGGGTCAAGATAGTCAAGATAGTCAAGAATCTTTTATTATCATATGTCAAAAATAGAACAATGGAATATATAATCATAGTATATAATATAACACAAACTTAAAAAAACCCAATAACAGTGTAATAATAATAATAATAATAATAATAATAATAATAATAATAATAATAATAAGTCTATTGTAGTCTATTATAGTTCATAGCTTATGAGGTTTTAGTGTAGGGAAGAAGCTATTCCTGAACCTGGACATTACAGTTCTCAGGCTCCTGTACCTTCTTCCCGATGGCAGTGGTGAGATGAGCATGTGGCCAGGATGGTGTGGGTCTCCGATGATATTAGCGTCTCCGATGAGATTTGAGGCAGAGACTCCGATAAATCCCTTTGATGGTGGGGAGGTCAGAGCCGGTGATGGACTAGGCAGTGTTCACAACTTTCTGCAGTCTTTTCTGCTCCTGGACGTTCATGTTGCCGAACCAGGCCGCGATGCAACCAGTCAATATGCTCTCTACTGTGCACCTGTAGAAGTTCAAGAGAATCCTCTTTGACATACCGAATCTCCATAACCTTCTCAGGAAGTAGAGGCGCTGATGTGCTTTCTTTATAATTGCATCGGTGTTCTGGGTCTAGGAAGGATCGCCGGAAATATGCACGCCCAGGAATCTGAAATTCGTGACTCTCTCCACCATCGTCCCATTGATGTATGTATCATCATTCCATCAGCATGTGGTTCCTCATCCTTCCTCTTCCAAAGTTCAGATTCAGATTCAGATTCAGATTCAATTTTAATTGTCATTGTCAGTGTACAGTACAGAGACAACAAAATGCATTTAGCATCTCCCTTGAAGAGCGACATAGCAAACGATTTGAGTAAATAATAATAAGTGTCCGGGGTGGGGGGGGTGGTGATTGGCAGTCACCGAGGTACGTTGTTGAGTAGAGTGACAGCCGCCGGAAGAAGCTGTTCCTCGACCTGCTGGTTCGGCAACGGAGAGACCTGTAGCACCTCCCGGATGGTAGGAGGGTAAACAGTCCATGGTTGGGGTGAGAACAGTCCTTGGCGATGCTGAGCGCCCACCGCAGACAGCGCTTGCTTTGGACAGACTCAATGGAGGGGAGCGAGGAATCGGTGATGTGTTGGGCAATTTTCACCACCCTCTGCAATGCCTTCCGGTCGGAGACAGAGCAGTTGCCATACCATACTGTGATGCAGTTGGTAAGGATGCTCTCGATGGTGCAGCGGTAGAAGTTCACCAGGATCTGAGGAGACAGATGGACCTTCTTCAGTCTCCTCAGGAAGAAGAGACGCTGATGAGCCTTCTTGATCAGAGTAGAGGTATTGTGGGTCCAAGAGAGGTCATCGGAGATGTTGACTCCCAGGAACCTGAAGCTAGAAACACGTTCCACCTCCGTCCCGTTAATGTGGATGGGGGTGTGCGTGCCGCCTCTGGACTTCCTGAAGTCTACAATGAGCTCCTTGGTTAAACCCTTCTTCGGACTGATGGCGTCAGAGCTGGAAGCTGGAAAAAAAAAGTTGGGGATGAGACAGACAGGTAAGTGATTTAAAATAAAACAAAGTGCTAGAGTACCTCAGCCGGTCCTGCAGTATTTCTGGAGAACAGGGACAGGATCCAGGTGTTGAGTCCCTTCTTCTGACTGGTAAGTGATAGGTGGATGCAGTGAGGGAAGGGGTGATTGACAGATGAGTAGAGTAAGTTACAAAATTAAAGGTGCAAAGGGGCCAAAAGGTACACCAATACAGAATGAAGAGGAGCAGTGATATGTAAAGCCAGAGGAAAGGATATTGAGAGAAAGATACTGAGGGGAGGGGAAAGAAAGGAAGCTAGGAGGGAAATATGGGACAAGGATGGGTGATGAATATATGGTGGAGATATTGCGTTGGGGATATTGTTCCTACCAGAGTGGTAGGAACAATGTGTGTTCACCAGGGTGGAGTGACCAATGGAACGAGCGGAGGGGTGGGACGGTTATTACTTGAAACTGGAGTTCAATGCTCATATTTACCTTTGATTTGTAGGGTCTCCAAGAGGAATATAATGTGCTGCAGTTCCAGTCAGCGTGTGGCCTCACTTTGGCAATGAAGGAAACCAAAGACAGAAAGGTTGGTTGATGAATGAATGAATCTCTTTATTGTCATTGCACATGGTACAACAAAATTTAAAAGTCAATCCCATGATGCGATTCACAAGAGCAATTTTAAATATATATAAGAAAAGGTGAAAATATATACATATAAAAAAAAATTAAAAAAATTACAGATAAATAACAATGGCAGCTAAGGTAGAACCATTCAGTTGAATGTGAGTGTTATTTCTTATTTTGCATTGTTAAGTTCACATATGGCTATGGGGTAGAAGCTGTCTCTGAGTCTGTTTGTGCGAGTTTTGAAAGACCTATGCAGGAAGTTCTGTAAATTATGAGAACATTGGGCAACTTTTCTAATATTATTAACCCAAGAACTTACATACAGGGGAAGCAAGATGAGAAAAGAGGCCAACATAGTAAAAGGTAACTTAAAGGTCATGTTAGATGCAACACATAGATTTAGCAGTTTAGACTACAAAGCATAGCTAGCTCGAGTAAGGATAAATATAATGGGATAAGTATAGGAGGTAGTTAACCAGGCTGAAGGCAATAAATTATGAGAAAATAAAAGTCACTATTGACACCATTTGCAAGACAAATGTGAGAATGTTTTTCTAATTAAGAGGGAACAGATAGTTGAAGATTGATCACTGATGAATTATTTCAAAAAATCTAAAATCTGCATGTAGCGATTGTGTTGCAAGAATATAAAAAGCCCATACGTGCAATGAATCATTTAAACACTTTGGGTGCTCTCAGAGTGTTTACAGTGTTACTGTTAAGCCCTTGAATAAACCAACTTGTTTGAAAAACTCATCACTGCTCTATGAGATTGATAGATTCAGAGTAAGATAAAACACACACAATCCCCTCCAACATCAGTATAAGAATGTGAAATTGTATTTTGTGTTGGGTGTAACTCTGATTGGCCTTGCACATGTTAAAATTGTTAGCATGCATGCGATCCAACAAGCCTTGGCAAACAGAGAACTGGTGTTCAGTGAAATTATCGCCTAGTCGACGCTTCAATTCATTGATGTAAAAGAGAACACATCAGAAGCACCAGCATCTGAACCTGAGTTTTTCCTGTGGGGGTCCCTGGGTGGAAGTGAGAATCCAGGTGTAGGGGCAGGTGTTACATCTCCTGTCGTTGCAGGGGAAAGTGCTTGGGGATGAAGGTAGGTTGGGTAGGAAGGGATAAATGAAAGAAGGAGTTGTGGAGAGGGTGGTCTCTAGAGAAAATGTAAAAGGGTGGGAACGGGAAGATGTGACTTGCGATGGGAATAAGTTGAAGGCGGAGGATTTATTGGAGAATGATATGATATGATGTGGAGGCTGAGGGAGTAAATGGCGAGGACCAGGGACACTTCTCATTGAACCTTCTCTCACCTTCAGCCTTTTCATCTCTGGCCTTTATCAAACCATATTCTGTTGAACAAAAACCCTCCCCTATTACCTTTTGGGCTTTCCCCTGTCCCTACTCTCTCCAGCTTTCTTCCCCTTCCCACCCTATAATCATTTTGAAGAATGGTCCTGACCCAAAATGATACCTATTCATGCCATTCAGAGCTGATGCATGACCTGCAATGTTACTCCAGTATTTTGTGTCTTTATTTTGCAAATCAGCAGCTGCAGTTCCTTGTGTCTGATATCTATCCTTGTTCTATCTGGGTGGGGGGGGGGGTGAGAGCTGAACTGTGGGAGATGGGGGAGACCCCGGTAAGAGCCCCATCCAAAACAGCAGGGGGGAAATCATTTTGCTAAAGAAAGAGGGCATTAGAATGGATAGCCTCATGTTGGGAGCCGATGTGGCATGTTCAGTGAAATTGAGAGTAGGTTGTATCATCCAAAAATGATAATAGAGAAGATATTTTAAATTACAGCTCAATATCTCTGTGTCACTTAGAAAAGTATATAATTTACATATGAGGAGAAAAAAAAATAAGATTTTTGTAATGCCCCTCAATTTAATGGAAAATAGCAGAGTACAGTGTGAAGTGTAGAGTACTTTAAAATAAAACTTTATTTGAGATAGACTAAATGCAAGGACAGAGTTAATTGTAAATATTGAATTAAAAAAAACAGGAGTGAATTTTGTTTGTGGCTGATTTAGCACAGGCAATGATGGTCCAATTCTACATGGCCATCGTAGAGTCTGTTCTCACCTCTCCATCATGGTCTGGTTTGGCTCAACCACCAAGCACGGCACCTGGAGGCTGCAGCGAATCGTCCGATCAGCAGAGAAGGTTATTGGCTGCAACCTTCCCTCCATTGATGAACTGTACACTGCAAGGGCCAGGAAGCGAGCGGGCAAGATCATCTCTGACACCTCTCACCCTGGCAACAAACTCTTTGAATCACTTCCCTCTGGAAGGCGACTCCGGTCTGCCAAAGCTGCCATAGCCAGACATAAAAACAGTTTTTATCCACAAGTAGTTGCTCTACTCAACAGCCAAAAATCTGTAGTCTCCCTTTGATCTGGTATTTTGTTGGTTCACATGCTTGATCAATGCTGTTTTATCATTAATGTTTTATTATTATTAATGTATAGCGTTTTCTGAGTCATTCGTAACTGTCACTGTATGTCCATATAACCATATAACCATATAACCATATAACAATTACAGCATGGAAACAGGCCATCTCGGCCCTACAAGTCCGTGCCGAACGACTTTTTTCCCCTTAGTCCCACCTGCCTGCACTCATACCATATCCCTCCATTCCCTTCTCATCCATATGCCTATCCAATTTATTTTTAAATGATACCAACGAACCTGCCACCACCACTTCCACTGGAAGCTCATTCCAAACCGCTACCACTCTCTGAGTAAAGAGGTTCCCCCTCATTTTACCCCCTAAACTTCTGTCCCTTAATTCTGAAGTCATGTCCTCTTGTTTGAATGTCATTTTGTTACATGTGGGCGGAGCACCAAGGCAAATTCCTTGTATGTAAATACTTGGCCAATAAACATATTTACTTACTTACTTACTCACTTACTTTTACACAACAAACTTTCTTAATGTAAGACTGAAGAAATGGGCAGGGAATAAGAAATGTTGTTGAGATCAGTATAAATGCATGAGTGAAAAATGCTGCTAGACTTGCTGTATTAAAATAACCTTCATGAAATAAACACATTCTTGTTTATCCATTTGGATCAAAACCAAGGTTATCTGCCAAATGATTTTTGTCCTTGTGGTCTATTTAATTTCATCGCAGGGCATGGTTAATAGGGTTAGTTTTGAGTTAAAACTGGCAATGTTACTTATGCGAGATTGATATGGTGTAACAAGTAGACATAGGATTGGCAATGGAATATATTTATCATTTCAGGAAATGATATTGAAAGCAATTGTGAGAGCATAGGATGTTATTGTGCACAGATACTCATGGTTCATGAACAATACAGAGAAGACATAACCAGCATAGACAGCCTGCTGGTTTATATTAGTGGAACCATTCAGTGCAAATCAAAGGACAAAATTATCCCATTATGCACAAACTATGTTCAATTACTGCCAATATACACACAAGGAACTGCAGATGTTAGTTTACTAAAAAAGAGACACATCGTGGTGGAGTAACTGAGTGGGTCAGGCAGCCACTCTGGAGAACATGAATAGGTGGCACAGTGGAGCGGTAATAGAGTTGCAGCCTTACAGCGCTTACAGCACCTGAGACCTGGGTTCAATCCCAACTACAGGCACTGTCTGTTCGTAGTTTTACGTTCTCCCTGCGACCTGCATGGATTTTAGAAACATAGAAACATAGAAATTAGGTGCAGGAGTAGGCCATTCGGCCCTTCGAGCCTGCACCGCCATTCAATATGATCATGGCTGATCATCCAACTCAGTATCCTGTACCTGCCTTCTCTCCATACCCCCTGATCCCCTTAGCCACAAGGGCCACATCTAACTCCCTCTTAAAAATAGCCAATGAACTGGCCTCGACTGCGGCAGAGAGTTCCAGAGATTCACCACTTCTGCGAGATCTTCGGTTTACTCCCACACTCCAATGATATACAGGATTGTAAGTTAATTGTCTTGTTATAAATGTAAATTGTCCCTACATGTGTAGGGTAGTGTTAACATGCAGAGGTCATTAGGTATCATGGTCGGTGCAGAATTGGTGAGCCGAAGGGCCTGTTTCCATACTGTATCTCTAAAACTAATAAAAATAAAACTAACGGTGACATTTCGGGTCAGGACCTTGTGTCCCTTATTTTGTAAACCAGCATCTGCAGTTCTCGTGTTTGCATTTTACTGTTTCACTGCAAAACTCCTCAAGGTCCAGACATGAAATATCATATATTAATGTTCTCTATTGATGTTCTCCAGAGATGCTGCCTGACCCATTGAGTTATTCCAGCAATGTGTGCCTCTTTTTGTCCAGTAAATGGTTTGTGCCTTTGGGGAGGGGAGGTGAATTAATGACATGTCATGGTGAATATCATGGAAAGATAGTTTTCTACTAATTTCAGAGATAGTCATTGTGTAGCATATCTGTCACTGCTTGAACATTGCTTAGGTTTTGCTGCCTGTAAAAAATGACTGCTTTATTACTCGGGAACTGAGAATGGAACTCATTATTGTGTAAGCTAAAGGTGGAGGGAAAGACCTTGTTGAAGATGAAGCTAAAACCACATATGGCTGAGCCTAGAACACCGTCTTGAGGAACTCTGACAGTGATATGATATCTCCCTGCACTGGAGACCCGACCTTTTTCTCGTCGGGTTCCGTTGTCGTTGAGGCCGCAACGAGGAGCGGCCTCCAACAGGAAGAAGCCGGGGACTCAGGTGCCGACTCACCGTTGCCGTCGCGGAGCTGGCCGAGACCGGAGCGGTGGAGGAATGCTGCTGCTGCTGCTGCTGCTGCTGCTGCTGCCGATGCCGCTGCTGAGTCGGGGGCTGCTGCTGCGGGTCTGCGGACAGCGGCGCCGGGAGCCCGCGGCTCCCTGGAGGGGGACCGCTTTTCGGGGCTCCTGCAACGGAGAATTCTCCCGCCCGTGTTGCGGGGTTGGGGAGCTACTGGAGCGGGGCCTCACTACACCGCCCCGCGCGGCTGGAATGGCCGCGGGTACTTGCGAGCGCACACCGGGGGCTCCAACACCAAGACCCGGTGTGCGACCTCGCACCACCCGGCGTGGCTTCAATGGCCCGCGGGACAATCGCCATCGCCAGCCGGGGGCTTTGACTTTGACTCTGACATCGGGGGGGGGGGGGGGAGAGTGCAGTGGAGAGATAAGTTTTTTTTTTGGGCCTTCCTTCCCACCTAGGTGGTGGAGTTTTATGTAAAATTGTGTTGTGTCTTGGGTCTATGTGTTTGTATGTATGGCTGCAGAAACGGCATTTCGTTTGGACCTCTAGGGGTCCAAATGACAATTAAATTGACTCTTGACTCTTGACTCTAACAGTGATTCAGTGGCACAGCTGGTGGAGCTGCAGCTTCCAAATGCAAGAGACCAGGATTCAATCCTGTCCTTGGGTATGTGTGGAGTTTGCACGTTCGTCGTGTAAACATCCAGGTTTCCTGCAGGTGCTCCAGTTGCCTCCCACATCTCCAAGCCATGCAAGCTTGCAGGGCAATTGGCTTCTATAAAAGTGCCCCTTGTGTAGGGGGGCAGTGTGAAGGTGGAAATACATAGAACTAGTGTGAAAGGGCGATTGATGGTTGTTGTGGGCTCAGTGGATCAAAGTGCCTGTTTCCATGTTGTGTCTTACAGTCAATATCCCAGGATTGAGTTGGTTGAGGACAACAGCATCAACAGCATTTCGCTGACAGATGTTTTACCCTCTGTTTTCACTTATGTAGGTATCATTGTCACACGCTTCATGTTATTACCTATCACAATGTCAATTTCATGCCCTACAGCAAATGTAGCCATATGATCATACAATAGTTAACTATATCTCTGTTGAATGGTAGTCTTCTATGATATGATACGATATGATACAATACAACTTTATTTATCTCAAGAGAGAAATTGATCTGCCAACAGTCATAAAACCACCAAATACATGAAACATGAAATTAAAGTGACCAGTGGAAAGGATTGGGGGGATGTGCAAAGATTGGGAGGGGGGGGGGGGGGGGGGGGGGTGAGATGTGGGTGGGGGGGTGGGGGGGGTGGGGGTCCACATGTCCACTGATAAAGCCCACAATTGCAGAGTTCTTATTTGTGATCCTCCCAGCAGTTAACCTTGTTTACTGATGCCGGTCAAGCCAGAGTAGCATCATACTAAAATATTCCTACCGGAAAGAGAATGCCAGGCTTTCTCTCAACAACCTCACATTCAGTAGTTTCAATTTGTCTGTGCAGGGAGTAGAACAGCTGTTATGCCAAAGCTCATCTCTTATCTTGGATCTTGAACTCAGGAAACCACTACAAGCCCTGACTGACTCACTCAAAAAAAATCATATGCTTATTTCCTCTGTATATGAACAGATGCTGTGTTATGCCAAGAGGCCACATTAGAAGCTCACTAGAGCTGTGCCAACTGAAACGCTTCATTGCACCCACTTTAAAAATAGAGAATAAAGGGGTTGATAAAATGTTGCATTTTAACAACCATGGGATGAAGGTGATCGAAAAGCATTGTCACTAGATAAGAGGTGCAGAAATACTCCACCACGTGAATACAGGATTAAATAGATGACCCTGAATAAACTGTAAGAATTTCATTAGTTTCTTACAAGCAAAAATTCAGAGTATGTGGTAATTGTGTTGTATGCCCGTTTTTAGGAAGGACATGAAGGATATAATGGCATCTTGTTATATTTCTAGCACCACTCACAATAGCTTCAATCCAGGTTGCAATTGATTCATCATAAACTACGGGGTGTGAGATTGCAACCTTCACGTCACTGTTTCGACATATGCGATCAACCTGGTATGCACAACCAGATAAGATCAAACAGAACAAGTTATCCTGCAACTTTAGGCTGTGCACGCCATACGCAAGAAGCAGAAGTTCATAAACTATGAGGTTAATTTAGGTTTGTAAAATTATACAGTTGTTTTTAGAAATGGTTTTTAGTGATGATCTTCAGGAAGGAATGCTATGAGAAGGCCTTGATTATGACAGTGATTTTAGCGACTTGTCAATAAAAATGTCTGGAGCAAATACTTTTTCATCTCCCGTAATAACCAAAGGGCATTGTTCTGTTCAAGGTGATTAGCTTCTCTTAGTTGATATTGCCTGTGGTAATTTCTTGGCTTAAACAATTTCCTCTTTCATTTTCTGTTGGAAATATTGAGCCGTGAAGGTTTGATGTTGACTGTGGACATTTTCAGATGTTATGTTTGCAAGAGAGTACGAACTGTGGAGGGATTGCCACAAACTTCAAAGGAAAAGAAAAGCAACAAGGTAAAACACTTTGGTCAACGAGAATTGTTTATTAAATGTGTTATATAAATAAATGTTATTTGACATTAATTTTAATGCCTTTAATGAGACCAATTAAGCATTTCCATAATAAAGTATAACTATGGAGCAGTATTAATGCCTTTAAGACTAATCTTGTAAGCTCGTAAAAGGGGATTTTGCAAATAGGGTAAAGACAACACATAAGTCAAATGCAATCTCAAAATTTCTCAATAATAATTGGGTGGTGTAGGGGAGGGGGGTATGTAGAGAGGGGGGGGGTTAGGGGAGGGGTGGGTTAGGGAAGGGGGGTGTAGGGGGAGGGGGTATGTAGGGAGGGGCAGCAGTGTGGGAGGGTGTTGGGAAGCAGTGGTGTAGAGGCGGGGGATGTAGGGGAGGCGGGGGTGTAAGGGAGGCAGGGGTGTAGCGGACGGGAGGGGTGTGTAGGATGGTGCGTAGGGGGTTTTGTGGGCTCTGTGGCTCCCAGCCCCGGCTCCGACCGCACTCACCAGCTCCTGGACCCGGCTACACACATCGGCTTCCGGCTCATCGTGGTGGTGTCCGCCCCCGCTCACAGAACACAGCCCCCACTTGCAAAACACAGGCCACACTCGCAGAACACAGACCCTGCTCGCAGAACACAATGGATCTTAAGAAACACTTTTCAATGTAAAAATATACAGACAACCTTGCCTTGTCCCCTACGTGAGATCTGTCCCGTTGTCGGCGTTCGCGGCTTTAGAGGATGATTTTTATTCTACTACAGCAATTAAATAATCCAATTAAGTTTAAAAATAACTGCAACGAACGAATGTCGCAGCGATTTTTCGTCAGCAACTAAGCAGGCTGAACAACCTTGATTTCAATAGCCTAGAGAAAACAGCGTTTTAAACCCACCCCACTCTCAAAGGCGCCAAAGTCGAGCACATGGGCAGCGACCGAACTGCAGCGCCACTGAAGGTAAGTTTTGCAACATACTACCGGCCAGTTTACTCCTTCTCGTCCCCACCACACTGTTGAGGACGAATTGGCGGCGCGACTCACCCGTTGCAGCGGCCCCTACAGCCTGTCTGTCTTTTTTTTATTTTTTGTCTAGTTAAATGTAGTGTTGGTGTTTTTTAATACTGGTTTTAAATGTGTATATGTGGTGGGCGGGGGAGGGGAGGGGGAATCTGTTTAAAATCTCTTCCCTGTCCGGGAGACCCGACCTTTTCCCTGTCGGGTCTCTGTTGTCGTTGGGGCCTAGCGCCGTGGAGCGGTCTCCAACCTGAACGACCTGGGGGCTCGGGAGACTGCGGAGCTGCGGACTACTCACCATCGTGGGGCTGGCCGGCCTCGGAGCGTGGGGAGCGGTGGTGACTCGCTGCTGCAACGCGACTCCTGGGGCTCGGAGGCTCCAGCAACGCAGCCGCTGGTCCGGTGCACTGGGACATCGAGAGACCGCTTCCCGGAGCTCCTGGAACGTGACTTCTCCAGCCCGTGTCGCGGGGTTGGGAACGACCTGGAGCGGGGCCATACATTGCCCGGCGCGGCTACATGGCCATGGGACATTACAGCGGCCACCGGGGGGCTCCAACATTGCGACTGTTAGACCCGAAGCGGGGGACGTACATCGCCCGGCACGGCCTAAAATGGCCGTGGGACTTATCATCGCCTGCCTGGGGCTTGGACATCAGGAGAGAAATGGAGAACAGGGGAGAGAAAAGATTTTGCCTTCCATCACAGTGGGTTCACTGTGATGGATGTTTGTGTGTGAATTTTACTTCGGAGTCACGTGAGTGACTACGTGAAGAACCCACCCAGCGCGCAGGCGCGGCATTACGTCAGCAGTGCAACAGCGGCAGCAGCTGGAGCCAGGCTCTCCAGCTGCAGCATAAAGACAAGACCTCAGGTAAGTGCCTTTTTTGTTACAGAGTCGCTCCAGAGAGTATCATGGCCTCTCGCAAGCGACCAGCCAGGAGGACTGCCTGCCCAACTCCACCCGAGGACGGGTCCATAGCGGGACGGCAGCCTCTCGCAGCGGAGGAGCCTTTTCAACGCTCCCGCTCACCCGACACCGAGCCGCCCCCAGTGCTGCAAATTTCAACGCCCCGCACAGGGAGGAAGGCGACACATAAGACCGACCGGCCAGTGTCCTCCGATGAATCGGAGGAACGGGAACACTCTCCCCCACCGAAAAGGGGAGACGCTCGGATCAGCTGCATGAAGCAGCTCCTAGAGCGAATGATCAACGAGGAGATGCGGCATCTCCCAGGAGGACGGGCTTTGGCCTCCTCCTCTCCACACCCTTCTGTACCCTCTATGTTCGAGGGCAGTAAGGGAGGCCAGGACTGGGCTGGCCTATCCCAAGGGCAGGCGGAGGATACCATCAGCATGCCGGGCGTGCCAGAAGAAGAGCTACTGGGTGTAGTGGGCCGATATGCAGCGCCCCCAACAACTGGGATGGTGTTGCCACCCAGAATGGCGGCCACAATAAACAGGCTGTCCAACAACCCGCTGCAGGACAAGGCTGTCCAGCAGGCCCTTGACAATTACACAGCGCCAGAAAATTGCGAGGCGCTGAGGGTCAAAACGGTCAATGGGCAGATCTGGAACCAGCTGGGGCAGCAAATCAGGGCTCAGGAAGTCTGGATGCAGCGAGTCCTGAAGCTCCACTCAGCAGCCGTCACCGCCTTTGCTCGGTCCGTTGGGAATGAAGACCTGACCATACCCCAGCAGGATGCCCTCGCACTGATGTGCAGCACCACCTATGAGCTAAATAGCCTACGGCGGGACAACATCAGGCCTGCCCTCAACCCAACACATGCCGGCCTCTGTAAAGCTCCAGCGCCCGAACGACAGGCGCTGCTATTTGGTGCGGATCTGGCCAAAAGGCTGAAGGAGTTGGAAGAGGCGGCAAAACCAGTCGGCCTCATGAGGGCAGGGCCAGGACCGAGCAGGGTGAAGACACCCAGTTGGCCGCACGCCTCGGCAGCCACCAGCAGATACCGAGCTGGTGAAAGCCTGGTGACCGCCTCCCACTACCCCCAGAGCTCTTTTTTAGAGCGGGGCCCAGGGCGGAGCCGTGGGAAGATGCGCCGCCCCACCGCAGCACCAACACGGACAACCTTGGGCCAGACCCACCGAAAACGACCCCACAAGTGAACATGGAGGTAGGTGGGTCTGGTTCCTGTCAACATACACAGACAAAGGGTGTAGTATTAACAGGGGGACGTTTGAGGTTCTTCAAGCATGTTTGGTGCTCCCTTACTAACAATAAGTTTATACTCAACAGTATTAGTGGATACAAAATTGAGTTCAAACCAGGCGTAGAACCGCCAGTTCAGCACATGCCCCAAAGGGTGTTCCTTCCCTCGGCAGTTGAGAAGGTAGAAGGACAAGCTGAACTTGATCGGCTCGTGGCTAAAGGCATCATAGAAATGACCACACACGAGCCGCAAGAATTTGTATCAAATATTTTTCTCAAAACCAAAAAAGATGGTGGACGTCGCATTATTATTGATCTGACGTCACTTAATCAGTCTGTTGAGTATCAACATTTCAAAATGGAGACATTTGTCACTGCCAGACAACTGATCTCCAAGGGATACTACATGGCAAGCATAGATATCAAGGATGCTTACTATTTGGTACCCATTCATAAAGATTACTTTAAATATCTGAAATTTATCTGGAGGGGCCAGCTATGGCAGTATCGAGCTTTGCCCAATGGTTTAACGACAGCCCCCAGACTATTTACGAAAATTCTTAAAATAGCCATGAAGAAATTGAGAGAACTAAAACATTTAGTTGTGGCCTATCTGGACGATCTTCTCATATTAGGAAGAAAACGAGAACAAGCTGTCGCAGGAGTGTTAGCCACTAAACAACTCCTTGAAACTTTGGGTTTTATCCTTCACCCAGATAAATCAATATTGGAGCCTACTACTAACATGGATTACCTAGGCTTCACTATTGACACGATTCACATGACTGTCACTCTGCCCAGAGACAAAACAGTTTCACTCATTGAAGCTTGTAGCCATTTAATTGCTACACCGCAACCTAGAATACGGCATGTAGCCAGAGTTATTGGCTCTATAGTAGCAGCATTCCCGGCTGCCCAACATGGGCCCTTGCATTATCAAAATCTACAAAGAGCAAGGACTCATGCATTACGCCTTCATAGGGGGCATTATGATCGCAAGATGGATTTACCCGCTGAAGCCAAATCAGAACTTCAGTGGTGGGTTGATAATATTTGGCACAGTCACAGTCCTATCGCCGTAACCAATCCTAACATAACCATTGCAACGGATGCCAGTGCTTTAGGCTGGGGAGCTACTAACTCCATAGACAGCACAGGTGGCAGATGGACTAACTCAGAGGCATCGCTACTACAATCACTGGGCATTAACTTTTGGGAAATGCTCGCCGCCTTTTATGGGCTAAAAGCATATGCGTCTGATATGCGGCACGTGCATGTTAGAATTATGATCGACAACACTACGGCAGTATCTTATATCCAGCACATGGGTGGCATTAAATCAGTATCATGCGACAAATTAACTGCTATAATCTGGCAATGGTGTGTCGAGAGACATATTTGGCTATCAGCTGCCTATTTACCAGGCAAGCTAAATTTAGTGGCGGACACCAGGTCACGAAAATTCAACGACAACATCGAATGGATGTTGGACCCAAAATTATTTGCTAAAATTGTCAAGCAATATGGTACGCCAGATATATCTTTGTTTGCGTCTAAGTTAAATCACCAACTACCCATGTATGTGGCTTGGGAACCAGACCCAGAGGCAGCAACGGCAGATGACTTCACGCTGGAATGGGGAAATTTCTTGTTCTATGTTTTCCCTCCCTTCTGCCTCATCAGTCGGGTACTCCAGAAAATTCAGGCAGACTCAGCCTCTGGCATTCTGGTCGTGCCCGA
Organism: Leucoraja erinaceus; assembly: GCF_028641065.1. Taxonomy (NCBI): domain Eukaryota; kingdom Metazoa; phylum Chordata; class Chondrichthyes; order Rajiformes; family Rajidae; genus Leucoraja; species Leucoraja erinaceus. The sequence continues at coordinate 103,031,959 of NC_073380.1, forward strand.
CTGGCCTACCCAACCATGGTTCCCAATGTTCCACGACATGGTGGTAGAGACACCTATGGTCCTTCATAGCCACCCCCAATTATTGACTCACCCGGTAACTGGCATTAGCCATCCATGCCACCAAAAATTGAAACTCCTGGTTTCCAGATTTTGAACAGGCCTTACCGGGGATTGGGGTTATCAGACAGAACAATCACCACCATGTCGGCATCCCTGCGAGTTTCCACCAAAAAACAGTACCTGACCTTCATCAGGAAATGGGAACAGTACTGTCTGGACGCAGGGACATCCTACAAGACGGCTTCGATCTCGGATGTGCTGGAGTTCCTGGCCCACCTGCACCATGACCTCAAGATGAGCTACAGTGCCATCAATACGGCTCGGAGCGCACTGTCCGCATACCTCATGCCGATAGGACAGCATAGTGTGGGATCCCACCCTCTGGTCATCAGACTCCTTAAGGGGATCTTTAATACCAAACCCCCTACACCTAGATACACCCACATGTGGGATGTGAGTGTAGTTCTGTCACACCTTCGAGGTTGGCCTCCGGTGGGATCCCTGAGCCTGGAACAGTCCACTTATAAAACCCTCATGCTCATGGCGCTTGTCTCAGCTCAAAGGGTTCAGTCGCTCCATCAGCTAAATCTGAACTACATGGTGACCACCCCAGATACCATTACTTTCACCATGCCGGGGTTGGTAAAACAAAGTAGACCAGGTACATCAAACTCCCCATTGATCTTCTGGGCTTACCCTCCAGAACCTAGGCTGTGTGTGGTGACCCACCTTCATCATTATCTAGACACAACCCAAACGCTAAGAGGGAGAGAGAAAGCCTTATGGGTTAGCCACAGAAAGCCTTTTGGACGGGTTACCAGCCAGACATTATCCAGATGGTTGAAACAGGTCCTCAACATGGCAGGGATTAACACAAATGTTTTTAAATCCCATTCAACCAGGGCAGCGTCCACCTCAGCGGCGGATAGGATGCAGGTTCCCCTAGACCACATCCTCAGAGCAGCGGGATGGTCAAGGGAATCGACATTCCAACGATTTTACAGAAAACCGCTGATGGAACAGGACGTCTTTGCGGATAGCATTTTAGAAACCGCAAAGTTATGATTTAAAGCCCATGGGAGCTACTTTTTTGTTATAGTTAATAAACATTTCTTTTATAACTAAACAAACTTGTTGGTCTTTAGCTACCACTTCCTCCCTCGATGATCTTTCGGCAGTGAGTGATATAACTGTTACACGGTTTGAAATCACAGACCTTTGAAGTCTTTACGTAGTCACTCACGTGACTCCGAAGTAAAATAGTAAGATTAAACGAGTACTTACCAGTACGAAGTTTGATCTGTATTTTATGAGGAGTTACGATGAGGGATTACGTGCCCTCCGCTCCCACCCTCATTATATAGATCAAATTCGGACTAATGTCTCGTTGGTCTTTACTATCTTTACTTCAACTAGTGTCTATCTGTGATTCCACACCGCTGCTTGGAAGTATGCCGCGCCTGCGCGCTGGGTGGGTTCTTCACGTAATCCCTCATCGTAACTCCTCATAAAATACAGATCAAACTTCGTACTGGTAAGTACTCGTTTAATCTTACTATTAAATTGTGTGTATGTCTGTAGGAAATTGGCTTTGTCTTTGTTTGTATGGCTGTGGAAACGGAATTTTGTTTGAGCCTCACTGAGGCTCAAATGACAATAAATTGTATTGTATTGTATTATATATCGTATTGTACTTACCTTTTTTTATCTCTACGAGCTTTACGTTCGACTACCTTTGCTTGCCTTTGATTACCTCTGATAGCATTACAACCAACTACGACCGACCTCGACTAAACCTACGAGTAAAAAAATATCAATTTTTTCCATGGTGACTTTTTTTCACTCGCGGTGTGGCGGAACCTGGTAGAAAACCAATGGCACAACGAACCATCGGCTCTAGAAGGCGGCGTCTTGGTGTGGGAGGCACTAGTCACAGGATCGGTATCTGAGTTGGTATTGAATTTCGGGCAACACTTTGGAGGAGTAGGGAGTATTGGAGAGAATAAACACTTCTAGTGCACGCAACTCGTGTCGATTAGTTTTTGGCTCCACTCCTTCTCGTCCCCACCACACTGGTGATCCCCGACACCCAGGAGTGTAATCATAGAAAGGAAATTCGAAAAGAAAATGCATTCTGTTGCTGCCGCCTATGAGGCCGGACTCAACACGGTCTCCCTGAAACTACCTACATTTTGGACCTCCCAGCCAGGGGTTTGGTTTTGACAGGCCGATTCCCAATTGTGGCATTACAGCCGATGAGCCCCGCTATCACTATGTCATGAACGCCCTTGACCGGCAGATGGCCGGTCGGTTCATTCCTTACCTCGGGTCATTCCGGCCCTCATGAGGGAGATGCTAATGTTGATGGGTGACCACCTGCCCTGCCCGCACTTTGTATTTACTTACCTTCAGCAGATGCCGCGAGACACCTGCCGGCAGCTCGCGGTGGAGACCTTCGAAGATCCCATCTGGTCATGGGTCCTGTTGGGGTTTTGGACGGCCCCCAAGAAGGATCTGTCATCATCCGCCACAGAGTTGGTATAGGGTGCTCCGCTCACAGTCCCCGGGGAGTTTGTCCCTCGTGCTGATGGGTCCCAGGAACCCCCGTCATCAGTGCTGATCCACTTGCGGTAGAGGGTCGGCGCCCTGTCTCCCATCCCAACGTCGCGTCAAGGAGTGCCCCCTCCCTATGTGCCACTGCTGCTGATGGCCTGCCCGTACATTTTTCTTCACCGTGAATCCACAAGTCACCCTTGCAGCGCCCGTATGAAGGTCCCTTTCGTATGCTGCGGCACGGGCCTATTACATTCGATTTGGACATGGGGGGCCGGCGTGAAACTGTGTCTGTGTGTCCTTTGAAACCGGCCCACTTGGACCTGAGCGAGCCAGTCCATGTGGCTCAACCTCCCCGTCATGGGCTTTTGCTGTCCTGGGCCACCTCGTTCGGCGTCCCATCAACAGACCAATAACTTTTCGAATATTTTCACCGATCAGAACAAAACTCGTTGTGCTTGGAGCAGAGTAGAACGGTGAGTACGGTAGTTTAAAAATGCTAGCGATAGATTGTACCGTTTTTGCTGTTTCTAAACAACAATATGGCCCATTGAGGCACAGAGATCCTTGCAGGGCTGACAATAAATCTCTGTACCCTTAAGGTAAAATCTCTTGCCAATATGTAGCTGAAGGTCAAAGAAAGCTACACAAACTGCGATCAAAAGGAAAAACTGCATTGAGCTATTATCATTCACTTTGAAAGGGCCAAGATCTCAGCTGCCTCAAGTATTGAGTATGTGTGTATGTGTATATACACACTGAACATTTTTTCTCCCTCCCGTTATGTACTATGTTTACATATTCTGTTGTGCTGCAGCAAGTAAGAATGTCATTGTTCTATCTGAGACATATGACAATAAAACACTCTTGACAAAATATTTCTTACCAAAAGAACATAAATTGCTCTGTATGTGTGTGGGGGAGATGAGGGAAGACGTTGAGGTAGGATGGTGGGGCAGGGTGGCTCACAATTCCACTTGAAGATAAATTTGATCTAGATTTGCTTTCTTCCCTTTGTTGGCAATATTCAAACAAAAGGGAATCTGAATGATGGAAGTGTATTATTTATTTTGGTCTTCTGGATATGCATTTTTTATTATTTTATTTTCATACCAGAGAGGTGGAATCTGTCCCGAGCCAATGTTATGGATACTGAGCCAGACATCTAAGGGTTAGTCAATTTTTGAGAGAACAGAGAAGCAAAGGATTCCTGCTATGATCATGATTCCTTGTAGAATCAACGGATGCCTTCTGAAATCAAATCTCGACAAAATCGAATGGATTCTTGGGCTGGCAACTCAGTCACTCAGGCCTGACGGGATGCCAGCTCAATCACTCAGGGCTGGTGAGCTGGCAGCTCAGTCACTCACGGCTGGTGGGCTGGCAGATAAGTCACTCAGGAATGGGGGGCTGGCAGTTCCTCACGGCTATTCCTTGACATTCCGTTACAAGCAGAGTGCAGGCCACCAAATTCAATTTCATAGCATTTCAAGCAGAGTGCAGGCCACCACATTCAATTTCATAGCATTTCAAGCAGAGTGCAGGCCACCAAACTCAATTTCATAGCATTTCAGAGAGAGTGAAATCCCACCAAACTCAATTTCATAGCATTTCAGGCAGAGTATGGGCCACCACATTCAATTTCATAGTATTTCAAGCAGAGTGCAGGCCACCACATTCAATTTCATAGGATTTCAGGGAGAGTGCAGGCCACCAAATTCAATTTAGTAGCATTTCAGGCAGAGTGCAGGCCACCAAACTCAATTTCATAGCATTTCAGGCAGAGTGCAGGCCACCAAACTCAATTCCATAGCATTTCAGGCAGAGTGCAGCCCTCCAAATTGCCAAACAATTCATTGTAATGTAATTAAGGGTTAACAAATCATTTATTGCAAGTACATTGCAGACTCACAGTTCAGTTGATTGACAGCTTAGAATCACAGTTGTGGATTCTTCCTCTCATATCTTCCAGAGTGACTGACTCATGTCCAGGCATCTGGGGTTTTATAGTCCTGCCCACCCCACGTCACCTTCATCGTGGTGATGGACAGGTGAGACAACCAATCAGCTGATCTCAAGATTTTTAAAACACTCATAACTTTTTTATTTTTCATCGATCGGAAAAATCCTCGGGGCTGCCTCAGCAGAGGAGGACTGTGAGTAAGATGACCAAAAATCATAGCGATATATGGTAGCGTTTTTTCTAAAATCAATATACAGCGCAGACAATAAATGGTCAAGATGAGACTTTTAGAGATATAGATTTTCCCTTCCTTTAATCATATGACCATATAATATCTGAAACTGATTTCTGAAACTATGGTTTAATTTCCTGAATTTTGTGTGTTAGCAGTTGCAACAATATTTTCCATCAAGATAAAAACATACAGCATCCAGATTAGATGATGCTACTTACTACATTTAAGCAACTCATCACAAGGTTGTCAGTAATACTATCAGCCTCAGAATGTATCACAGCTGGGGAATTAGTGGTACCCTCAAATAATGAAAGCGCCCAATGTTTTCTTGTCTGTTCAATAGAACAATTCTCAGAAAACCTTTTACAGGTAGTTAATTGAGAGTGAACATTTGTCATTAATCATTTCAACATATCTATTGCCTCTGGACTAGCCAAAGGCCTTGAAGTTCAGTTTATTCATGAGGCAACTTAATCACTAATCCCACCCCCCCAACTACTACCCTCCCCCCCCCCCCCCACACACACACACACACACACACACACACCTTGCAACAGCCTTAGCACTCTAGTCTCTGATCATTGTATTGTATTGTATTGTATTTTAATGACCACACAGCCAGGCTGGTGGAATTTGTTATCAGTACAGCTCGGTACAGGTTCCAACAGTTCATCAACAATTAAACATATAACATAGATTGAATAGGTTGAATGTTAGGTCTTTATTCTCTGGAGCGCAGAAGGTTAAGGGGGGACTTGATAGAGGTCTTTAAAATGATGAGAGGGATAGACAGAGTTGATGTGGATCAGCTTTTCCCTTTGAGAATAGGGAAGATTCAAACAAGAGGACATGACTTCAGAATTAAGGGACAGAAGATTAGGGGTAATATGAGGGGGAACTTCTTTACTCAGAGAGTGGTAGCGGTGTGGAATGAGCTTCCAGTGGAAGTGGTGGAGGCAGGTTCATTGGTATCATTTAAAAATAAATTGGATAGGCATATGGATGAGAAGGGAATGGAGGGTTATGGTATGAGTGCAGGCAAGGGGGACTAAGGGAAAAAAAGTTGTTCAGCACGGACTTGTAGGGCCGAGATGGCCTGTTTCCGTGCTGTAATTGTTATATGGTTATATGATTATATGGTTATAGATATACATACAGACAGACACATTACATAATACATAAGGGCCATGCTTATTCTTATTCCTCACCGTACAGAGTTTAAAAAGTTAATTGCAGTGGGAATGAAACTGTTTTTGAAGCGGTTTGTTTTGGAGGCAATTGTCCTGTAGCGCCTCCCAGAGGGCAGTAGCTGAAAGGCATAGTGTGCAGGGTGAGTAGGATCAGAGATGATCTTGCGGGCTCTGTGTAATGTCCGTTTGATAAAGTGATTCAAGGGATGGTAGGGGTAAGCCAATAATTTTTGATGTTCTGTTGATGATGCGCTGTAATTTCTTCCGGGAGAGTGAGTTGAGACTGCCGAACCAGACTGTGATGGATGAAGTGAGGATGCTTTCAATGATGGCTGTATAGAAGCGGAGCATGAGATGAGACGTTACTCTGAACTCCCTGAGCTGTCGGAGATGGAAAAGTCTTTGCTGGGCTTTTCCATAGATGTGGTCTGCGTTTGTCCTCCATTTGAGGTTGTTGCTGATGTGGATTCCAAGGAGTTTGAATGTGTCAGTGATGGAGATGGATTCACCTTTAATGAGCACAGGAGTTTTGGGGGATGGCTGGCGTCTTGGGTCGATGATGAGTTATTTTGTTTTTGATGAATTGAGTAAGAGATCATGGTCTGTGCACCAGGTCACTGCTTGGTTGACCTGTGCATGGTATTCAGTTTCTTGGTTGTTGGTGATGAATCCAATGATGGTTGAGTCGTCCGCGTACTTGTACAGGTTGACGGAGCTGTGGTGGGATGTGAGCTGGTTTGTGTAAAGGGAGAATAGCCAGGGTGAGAGAACACAGCCTTGGGGTGTGCCTGAGGAACAGAGGGGAGGTTTAAAGGCCACTCCTGTGACCTGTGTACAGGTTCCAGGATAACGCTAAAAAAGAGCTGAACTGCTGGAATATTACCTCTTAAATAAAACATTAAGCCGGCTTCCTGACGTGCACACCTGGAGAAATATAATACAAATACAAGGTATTAAAACTGGATGGGGGAAAACATTTGGATAGTTTGAAATTGTGAGGGTGTTTTACAGCTTAATATACAGAGAAGTTACTTCAATTTGCAGGTCTAAAATAGATATTCACTAATAAATCCATTAAGGAGTCTGTGCAATAAATCATCTGAGTGCAATGTTACTCTGAAATGGGCTGCCACATGGAACTGTTGAGTGAATTGCAATGCTTCATGTGTTGTGAAGATTGGTATGCATAGGGTGTTGAAAGGAAACAAATTTCGATAGACACCAATGAAAGAAAGATGGTGAGAGAAGATATCTTGTTTCTTGGATCTTTGTTGTAAAATGTATTTAATTCTGCATTATTTTGTTAATTAAAAAGGTCAAATTATACCACAATTTGTTTATCTGTAGTAGTAGTTTAAAGGTTAATTTAGTATATTAGAAAAGGATTAATTTATTTGCATTAATGATATGAAACTGCAGACTGTTCAATTATTTATTGCACAATAATACAAAAAAACGCTTGCAAAATACCCGTTATTTGATTTAACAACGTCAAAATGAATATCTTTTTTTAAATCCACCTTTTTCTTAACCTAATTTCGTAGAATAACACTACATTAATTTGCTATTACATAGAATTGCTAGTCGTGTATGGAACAGTAATAGCCCATTCAGATTAGGAGCTTCCTATTGCCATTTATATTCCACCCCAGCCTCCTTCCTTTCACTACCTGAATAGTCTTTCATCTCCTTTCCCACATATACTGATTTAATTTTTCCTTAAACACATCTGCACTATGCACTTACAACACCACCTATGGAGCAAGTTCCACATTTTACCCATTCTCTGAGCAAATAGGTTTTGTTGATCTGATATCAATGATCTTTTGTTTCAGTGCTTCCCACATTACCTTTGGTTAGGTGGCTCTTCCAGACTTGTCTTATCCAGAAGAAAATAGCAAGAGATTATGCATTCTCTACTACTATTTATAATCTGGCAGTTCAGATATTATCTCCATGAAATATATTATTTAACCTCTCTAGTGCCTTTGTTCTTTTCATACAATGGCAACCAGAATGATATTACATTTACCAACGTTTGATTCAAGATTGGCATAAGTTATCTTATTTTAAAATGTACCTTTCTTGATATGAACATTTAATTTGCTTTTAGATGGTCTAAGCATTAATAATTCTTTATTCTTGCACTTTTAGATCCATTACTCTTCTCATCATTTTGATTCTTATATTTGAATAACACATGATTTCCTATTTATTCTTACCAATATATCATTATCCACATTGAAATAGATATGACAATTAGATGCACAACTCAAATGCTGGATATCTGAAGTAAAAACAGAAAGATTTGGAATGATCTGCAAGTCTGCTGCATCAGTGAGAATATTTTATAATTAAATCCTATTATTTGTTAAAGCCTTATTCAGTATTGAAAATGACATTCCAGTTTGGTGCCATTTTCAAATTTGAAAACATTTTTTGATTCCAAAGTTTATGAATACCATATGTGAGCAGCAGTAATTTGTCATGTGAGATATATTTGACCTTCTGCCACTTTGAATCTATCTGCTAGCATATATGTGTTGCTTAATGTTGGGCTGACAATGAGCTCTCCATTGTGAGACTGGCCTGCTGGTTCATTTTTCTCGGATCTTATCCATTAGTTTACAATTTTAACCTATTGATTGATTTAGTTTACTTTCCTTTTCAACAAAAGCAAAACACTCATGAGTTACTCCATTTATCACAGTTGCATAAATTATGGGGAGTCGTAAATAAACAATTTTTAAAATGAGTAAGGTTAAAACAAGATGGATAGTCCCAGACTGTAAAAAGCAACCGTTCATCACTTAGCAAAATGTAAGAAATAAAAAACAGGAAATGTTGGAAATAATAGGGACGTCGGCAGATGGTAGGATAAGTGCAGTACATTCATATCTTGTATTTATTTGCACACTTTTCAGCAGAGGCTTTTGATGCTGACTTCATGTTGAAAAATTGGCTGATATCCCCAATCTCCCCTTAAGCCAGGATGAAAAGCCTTATCACAGCATCTGTGACTAAATACAGACTGAGAGTTGAAATAACCCTGCATGTGTAATAGCCAAAGCTTGATACAAGTTTAAAATATTTTCTCTACTAATAATTCTGAATCTCTAATAATAAACTATGGTGTGTTTGCTTTGGTTCTCTCCATATCAAGAGGTGCTTTTAATAACTGAACCATTTATTAAATATGCCAACGTTAATTAATATTAAGCCATTCTATGTTCAAAATACTAATTTGATAAATCCATCATCTCCCTAAATTGAACAGGATAGTAAAATAATAATAAATTTGAATAAACTTTGGGTCATGTATTTAATTGCTTTAAGGATGAATGCACACCAAACTAATTGTTGGAATTGCATTCAACCAGCCATGTGGCTGGTAGTCCATCATGTTCTCGGTTTGTGCTTTGTAGATGATGAAAGGGCTTTAGAAATTCAGAAGGTAAGTCATGTGACACAGGAAACCCAGCCACCCAGAATTATGCAGCAGCAGTTCAAAACATCTGTGAGAGGGAAGGTGGCTGATGTGTGGAGATACCTGACAAGGACTGTTACACCATGTGATCTATTGCCCTGGTGGCAGATATCCATCTCCCCCTATAGCACTCAAACTATCACTTGATCTGGCTGCTCTGCATTGCAAGATGAGGCTCAAGGAGTCAGATAGCAGAATGAGTCCATTGTGTAAATAGGGTTTGTTTCCATTTCCTTATTGGAAATGATGGGTCCAATTTCTGCACAAAGCCCCATTTAAGACTGGATAAGGTGACCTCCTTGCACTTTTGAATTGTGCCCAATCTTTCTGTCAGGAGTAACAAAGCCTCAAGCTTTTCAATGACAATTCCCTAAAGCCTATGTTGTAATTAGCCCAATGAAACACTGATTTGAGTCTTGTGCATCAGGACTCATGGGTGACTTTTCTCTTTGGCACCTGTATCCCTCTGCCTCTATGTCTTGGCAACATCTGACTCATGGCCAATGACTCACTGCACAGTGTTTCTTGCTTTGTAATTCTTTATTCATACTGTCTGGCTAACTCCATGACAGCTTTGGTTCCAACCGTGCCATTAACTTCCATGGATGTCACCTTTCCGATTTTTGCCTCCATCCTCTCCATGAAAAATGCACATATTCCTCCTTTCCAGGTCCTATACCCTGACCACCATACGGAAACTTTATGCCATTTCCTCCCATACTTACTAAAGGTCTTCAACATTAAATGTTTGTCCTTCCACAGAAGCTGACTGACTCGTTGAGTTTTTTCATCATTTTCGATTTTATTTCAGATTTCTAGCATGTGCAGATTTTTGTTTTTGATTTCTACCTTATTCTATCTTCCACCATTTTCCAGTTTTGAGACTTAGTTTCCCTTACAGTACAAGTGCCTGCATGTCAACACCAGCCACAATGGACTTTTTCTTTGAAAGTGCAGTCTGATTTAAATTCTTGTGCTGTCTTAGAATAATGTTGGCCCCTTCCTCGGGCTTTTAGCCATTTAATAATGTTGCAAACATTGGCGAAGAGTAAAGCTCGAGCAGACATGTGGAGCAAGTGCTATTTCCATTGCAGTTAATGGATGTGTTCGTTATTGCCAAATATGGTGTTTAGAGTCTTTACATTAAAAAAGGATTCTAGGATCAAATTAAAGATTTACTTCCAACTCCCCAGGCTCAATGCAATTTAAAAGAACTAAAGCTCACCAGACCATTGAATTCCTTTACAAGGTATCACACTGGGCAATAATAGGCTCGATAAAATGCCATTAGCTCACTGAGGAATGTATAGGATAGATAGCAATTTCCTCCGTTACTGTAACCTCATGCTGAGAATGGAGCTTGATGATTTACTTCAGCATTGCAGGACACTTCTTGTGTTTATTTTCCTTTGAGCTGGAAAGTTCTAATGATTTAAGAGTTTTAACATGAAAAAGGACTTCAAAAACAGATGAATGTGTGAAAATAATTTGATCTCTAGAATGATTTCTACTGACTGTTAATGGCCTTTCTCTGCCTCAGAGGGCGGTGGAGGCAGGTTCTCTGGATGCTTTCAAGAGAGAGCTAGATAGGGCTCATAAAATATCAGAGTCAGGGGATATGGGGAGAAGGCAGGAACGGGGTACTGATTGGGGATGATCAGTCATGATCACATTGAATGGCAGTGCTGGCTCGAAGGGCTGAATGGCCTACTCCTGCACCCATCGTCTATTGTCTATTGCCTTGATATGGCCATGAAAGGTGAACTTGTTCAATATGTTGTAGCAAAGCACTCAATGTTTCACATAACTATTTTACTCCATGTCAGACCCAGAGTAGCCTCCAGGAAGAGGGGCAATGAAATATAACTAGTCATTATACAAGAATGGTTGTATTTTTCCCACAACAAGGCAATATGGCTGCAATGGCATCTCCAGGCTATGTTCATCCACCAGATAAAATCATTGTAAACTTTGCATTGTTAATAATTGTTAGCTTCAAATCCACATCCCAACCCTGCTGACAAACAGTTTCCCTGATCATGGCCCTCACCTGGGTCACAACGACGGTAGCCTGGATCACCTCAGCGCAGAGGGAGAACAAGGAGGGAAGAGACAAAGACTTTAAGACTTTTGCCTCCATCACAGTGAGGAGGTGCCTGGTGAACTCACTGTGGTGGATGTTAATTTGTGTTTATTGTATGTTTTGTTATATATTATTATATGAATGACTGCAGGCAACACAATTTCGTTCAGACCGAAAGGTCTGAATGACAATAAAAGAATCCAATCCAATCCAATGCCACCTCTCCCAGTTATGTCCTGAGGAGAAAGGCCTTTGTGAGAATTAGAATAATGGAGCACAAATGGAATGGGCCTCCTGTGGAATGGTATTTTATGACAAAATATTTTCTAGAAACGGTATTACCAATAGCCTTGAGCCTCATCCATTAAATAAAAAAAACAATATCTTGAACCGACATGGAAAAGTATTGTTTACAATGAAAATACTCAGGTCTCCGTTAGTATGATATGAGCAAAATCTATCTGCTCACAATATGTGGACCTCACTCAGAAAGGAATATTAATATCTATTTCTAACTGTCCCTCTGAACTGAGTGCTTCCTGGACATATCAGAGGGTGATTTAGTATCAATCATTTTAGATTTGGAATCGGATAAAGTCCTGACCAGGTGAGATCAGTACATGTTATAATTGGTGAACCAGATAGAATCAAACAACATTTTTGATGTACCTAATTATTTGAATTCTAAATCTCGGCTTCAGTGGTAGGATTCAAATCTAGATCAATGAATCAAACCTTAAATTTGTCCATTAAGCTATTGTATTCTTAAACATTTTAGAAACATAGAAAACATAGAAATTAGGTGCAGGAGTAGGCCATTCGGCCCTTCGAGCCTGCACCGCCATTCAATATGATCATGGCTGATCATCCAACTCAGTATCCCGTACCTGCCTTCTCTCCATACCCACTGATCCCCTTAGCCACAAGGGCCACATCTAACTCCCTCTTAAATATAGCCAATGAACTGGCCTCAACTACCCTCTGTGGCAGAGAGTTCCAGAGATTCACCACTCTCTGTGTGAAAAAAGTTCTTCTCATCTCGGTTTTAAAGGATTTCCCCCTTATCCTTAAGCTGTGACCCCTTGTCCTGGACTTCCCTAACATCGGGAACAATCTTCCTGCATCTAGCCTGTCCAACCCCTTAAGAATTTTTGTAAGTTTCTATAAGATCCCCTCTCAATCTTCTAAATTCTAGAGAGTATAAACCAAGTCTATCCAGTCTTTCTTCATAAGACAGTCCTGACATCCCAGGAATCAGTCTGGTGAACCGTCTCTGCACTCCCTCTATGGCAATAATGTCCTTCTCTCAGATTTGGAGACCAAAACTGTACGCAATACTCCAGGTGTGGTCTCACCAAGACCGTGTACAACTGCAGTAGAACCTCTCTGCTCCTATACTCAATGCTGTAATTTTGTAATTACAGTAGAAGTTCCTGGTTCCTTTCTTTTTGCACATCAGTAAAATCACAAGCTATAAGATTTTAGGAAATACTTCAATGATTTAATGGTGGAAAGGCACAATAGAGTTTTGAAGGCATCTGTTTGCAAAAGTAGATCTCTTGTAATCTTTGTCACATTATTTTGTGCTAGGTTTGTGCTTTCCATTGATGGATAAGTACATGCATTGATCTTGATTCCAATTGAATGGCAAATCCCTAAAGATCATCACTGTAGATCTACAACAATTGTTTAAATTTTCAATGACTAATAACATTAACGCCACTCCTCAATGTAATTTTTGTGAAATTGAGAGAAATGCAACCCTAAGTCTAGTCGTTATCATTCTCAAAACCACTACAGATTCTTGTATTTTTATATAGCAAACAGTACTGGATTAGGGAGGGTATCTTATTCTGGTAGCTATGAAGCTGCTCATACTTTATACATTACTTGTTAAACCAGGTCAAGGAACATCCACTAATATGTGTCCTGTAAGTAAATCAGTTCCAATTAAATAGTGCACATAGATATAGACAGATGGTCATCAAAATTAAAACATTTCACCAGGGAGCTAATGGGAGAAAATGAGTATAAATAATACAAACAGAGCAAGAGCATCTGCCAAGAGACTGAACTAATTAAACGTGATAAATATTTCATAAACTGAATGAATTCTGGAAATGCAGATGCATTTTAACAGACAAGGAGTTTAAAGGACTGAAGCAAGAGATACCACCACCTTGGAAAGAGAGGCATTTTAATGTGTATTTTGAACCTTGTGTGCTTTGGAAATATTTTGCTTTATCTGTGTATCCATTATTGCAGCTGTGATGTGCTCAACACTGGAAACATGAAATAAATGTTGTGTCACATATAGCAGCATCTGACAGGAAGCTATGCTGTTCCACAGCAGTGATAATTTTCTCACTGGTATCTGTGGTTTTACTCAAAGTAGTCATTTTCTTTCAAGGTATTGAGTATAGGTTGCCCATGGTGCTAGAGTGGGGAAAGATGTGGATATTCTTTTCGTCAGAAATACTGGTGAGTGAGCAGACATCACACTTGGACAGTAAACGGATTATTGTCTTTAGATTTGGTTTGAATTTATTTCCAGGTATCACTATATATGAGTTTCAAATTGAAATTCATTCAGGATTCTGGGAGCCTCTCTGTATTTTTAGGGTGAGAAATAGAGAACAACACTGCCCAAAACATACTATCCAAACCCGAACTGATCCTCCCCTAACCCTTTTACACCAGAAAATAATAGGTAGTCTACTGTACTGGTGTTATGTTACAAACCTTCTGCCCACCAGGTGCTTTCAGGATAGGAAGCATGCATGGAAATGATCGGCCCTGTTGTTAGAGATCACAATTCACAGCCAAGTTGGAATCCAGCCTCTTCATGGAGGCATTACTCAAAGTGATTTCAAACACATCCCCAAAGGGACAATAAGTGAGGTTTAGCCCAGTGAACGGTTTCTGACTTTAATGAAAAGCATTGCTTTCTGAGGTTGTGAGTGCAAAGAAGATATGTCCCAATTGCCATGAGGGAGTGCTCTTACAGCAATATGTTTTGTTACTGGAATTGCCAGCAACATGGGTCAAGTGAGCGCTGATAATGCAATCACTTTTATACCAACGTGTCTTTATTCACTGTGCTGCATCACCAGACTGTCCACTTTCTGAGATCATCGTTGAAAGGAGTTCAGCCATAAAAACCCAAAGTAATTACACCAGGCCAATTTCAAACCATCCATTCAGGAGCACCCTACATATCCATCCTTGCAGCATCTAATTTCTATTATTTAAGAAGGCCTGCAAAGAAGAACTAAGGATCAATGAACCTAACATCTGTGGTAGATTAATTATTGGAGGATATTCTGAGGGATACGATATACAGCATTTTTAATGTCTTGTGAATTTGACTGAGATTTGTGATGAAGTAATGAAGTCGGCAACTGTGGCAGGGCTTGAATGACATCACCTTCTAAGCATCAGTCCCTGACGAGCTCGATGCATTTTACACGCTTTGATAGGGAGAACACTGATGTGCCTTCCCGAGTCCCCATTCACCGTGATGGTATTTCAGTCACAGTTACAGAGGCTGACGTCAGAAGATGCTTCAGTGGGGTGAACCCTCGGTAAGCACCTGGTCCTGATGGAATACCCGGTCGTATTCTAAAATCCTGTGTGGACCAACTGGTTGGAGTTTTTACACACATTTTCAACATCTCACTTCTGAGGTCTGAGGTTCTCACCTGCTTTAAAAGGGCATCAATAATAACAGTGCCCAAGAAGAGCAAGGTGATGTGCCTCAATGACTATCGACCAGTGGCACTAACGCCGGTGGTGATGAAGTGCTTTGAGAGGTTGATTATGGCACAAATCAACTCCTACATCGACAAGAACTTCGACCCACTGCAGTTTGCTTACCACCACAACAGATCAACGGTGGATGCGATCTCACTGGCTCTCCACTCCGCACTGGACCACTTGGACAACAAAAACTCATATGTCAGGCTGTTATTCATTGATTACAGCTCAGCATTTAATACCATCATCCCCTCCAAGCTGGTTACCAAGCTCTCAGAACTGGGTCTCTGTGCATCCCTCTGCAATTGGATCCTCAACTACCTCATCCACAGACCACAGTCTGTCCGTATTGGTGAAAATGTGTCAGCCTCGATTACAATCAACATGGGATCACCTCAAGGCTGCGTGCTCAGCCCCCTGTTTTACTCACTCTATACTCATTACTGCATAGCTGGACATAGTGCGAGCTGTCTCTGCTGCGACCAGCCCCCTTCCCCTCCAGCCCCAAATCCCCCCTTCCCCACACCCCCCTTCCCCAGCCCCCCTTTCCCCACCACCACCCCCTTCCCCCACACCCCTTTCCCCACAACCCCACCTTCACCCACACACACCCTTTCCCCACCTCTCCTTACACAACCCCCTTCACCCCCTTTTCCCCATCCCCTCCCCCCCCCCCCCCCCCTTTCACCCACCTCTTCCCCCACCAATTCAATTTAGATAATATTTTAGATAAATACAAATGATATGTAGAATCAGGAGATAACCTCCAAGAAACATAATACTCGTGTTTCTCCAGATTTTCATGGAAACTCAAAGGTTTAGAACAGGGCTGTGCCTCATCAATTATCTGTGCCATGCCTCCAGTACTCAGATATTCCTCTTTCATATCACCAATAGCAACAAGAAGATGTATCAATGATATGATCTGACCAAAGCACTGATCATTGATTATAAATTGCTCAGATTTATGTTCATCCGTTTTGATTCTGCTTTGCTTAGTGTTGTGTTTACAGTCTTTATGTCTCTTTTGGTTAGGCACAAACTATTTTTCTCCCAATTAGAAGCACATGATAGCATGCACTGGGTCCTGTGATCAAGATGAGTATAAAATGTCAGACAATTCTCCATGCACAAATCCTTTGTTACAAAATGAGATATCTTGTTTAGGATCATAGCATCATAAACAAATGCTGCAAGGAAGCAGGCCCTTTGGCCCATTGAGTCTATGTTGATCATCATACACCCATCTATATAACCATATAACCATATAACAATTACAGCACGGAAACAGGCCATCTCGGCCCTACAAGTCCGTGCCGAACAACTTTTTTTCCCTTAGTCCCACCTGCCTGCACTCATACCATAACCCTCCATTCCCTTCTCATCCATATGCCTATCCAATTTATTTTTAAATTATACCAATGAACCTGCCTCCACCACTTCCACTGGAAGCTCATTCCACACCGCTACCACTCTCTGAGTAAAGAAGTTCCCCCTCATATTACCCCTAAACTTCTGTCCCTTAATTCTGAAGTCATGTCCTCTTGTTTGAATCTTCCCTATTCTCAAAGGGAAAAGCTTGTCCACATCAACTCTGTCTATCCCTCTCATCATTTTAAAGACCTCTTTCAAGTCCCCCCTTAACCTTCTGCGCTCCAGAGAATAAAGACCTAACTTATTCAACTTATCTCTGTAACTTAGTTGTTGACACCCAGGCAACATTCTAGTAAATCTCCTCTGTACTCTCTCTATTTTGTTGACATATTAATCCCATTTTATTCTCTCTCGTTTTCTTTCTACGTCCGTCTCAATGTAAAGGCCCTGTCCCACGTTCCCGAGTTACTCATGAACTCTCCCAAGTTTTCTCCTTAATTCGAACTCGGAGAATGTCGGGGAATGTCTGTAGCGAGTCCGTTAGAGTCCATAGATGTTTCGTAGCGGCTCGTAATGCCAGCTGTAGGAACTCGGGGCATGAGGTAAGTCGAGACGTTTTTTCAACATGTTGAAAAATGTCCACAAGTAAAAAAAAAGCTCAGAGTAGCTACAAATGGCAATTACCGTAATTATCCGAGTTCGAATCTCGGGAGAGTTTGTGAGTAACTCGGGAAAGTGGGAGAGGGCCTTTATTGTGTCAATTGTAGCATTTGGTCAGAAAATTTACTAAAGTGTCGTCATGCTAATTGCAACTTAAAATATATAAACATTCAAACATGTCTTTTTTTTTCAATTGAACATGCTTTATATGAAATGGTTACTGAAACATTTGTAGCTTACATGATTGGTGTGTATTCCTTTCAAAAATGCAATATATGATCAAGTACACATTCTTGCAAATGTGTCACTGTGGAACTGGGAAGAACCAGCCTAATGCCCCTGTCCCACTTAGGAAACCTGAATGGAAACCTCTGGAGACTTTGCGCCCCACCCAAGGTTTCCGTGCAGTTCCCGGAGGTTGCAGGTGGTTGCCGGAGGTTGCAGGTAGTGGAAGCAGGTAGGGAGACTGACAAAAACCTCCGGGAACCGCACGGAAACCTTGGGTGGGGCGCAAGGCCTCCAGAGGTTTCCGTTTAGGTTTCCTAAGTGGGACAGGGTCATAAGGGGCCTGTCACACTTCGGTACATTTTTGGGCGACTACAGATGATTGCCACAATATTTTCAGCATGTTGAAAATTTTTCGACGACAGTGACGACAATTTTTGCTGTCGTGGGTGAATTCCATTAAAATTAGTCACAAAATCAGATACAAAGGACACGTTCTATGAAAACCTTGCATTCATCATCATCAGTATCCCCAGCAAGGAAGATCTTGTTCTCCAGGGCGACTTCAATGCCAGAGTGGGCGCAGACCACGATTCGTGGTATTCAACTTTTGGGCAGTTTGGTGTGGGAAAAATGAATGACTGCTTGAGCTGTGCATTTCCCATGACCTGTGCATCGCCAACTCGTACTTCCAGACAAAGCCCCAGCACAAGGTTTCGTGGAGACACCCACGCTCAAAGCATTGGCATCAACTGGATCTGATCCTAGTCAGACATGCCGTCATCAAGAACCTTCTCCACACATGCTCCTACCACAGTGCGGACTGCGACACAGACCACTCCTTGGTGTGTTGCAAGATCAGCCTGCAACCAAAGAGGTTTTATCGTACCAAGAAGCAGGGGAACCCCGGCATTGATGTCAGTAAGATGCCCCATCCAGACAGGGACGGGGCAGGATACAGAGGCACCGCCTGTCATCACCATCGACGACTACGAACTCGATGCCGTCCAACAGTTCACGTACCACGGGCACCACCATCACCGACAACCTCTCCTTGGACACCAAAAAAGTTGTGGCATGATGCGGCGTGACGCGGCGGTGACGTGGCAGATGACATCTTGACGCACGGTGTTTCCTCAAGTGTCCGAACATTTTTTTTGTCGCCGCTGGATTTTGAAATGTTCAAAATCTTTTGGCGACCCTGATATGTCAGTCAACGTAGTGGTCAAAAAACTCACCTTGGGGCAGGCCCTTTGGACAACTCTTTAGGCGACTGCCAGGGACTTCATAGGGCCCCCTAGGTCATAACTGACCATGGGTGCTGCATCCTAGTTGTTGGCCGCTTGCTCCAAACCTCGGCTAGAGCAGCGTCGCTTGTGGCTGAAGGGACCAATGCTGGAGTGACAGTCCCTGTGGCAAAGTTGGCATGGTGTGTGGTCTCTGGTTTGTTGATGTTGCCGCTCTCCTTTCTGCGTGCCCGCTTGTCTCCCACTGCTTTCTACAGTTTCTCTTCCCCCGTTTCGCGATATTGGTTCAGGGTACCTCTCCACCTCGTGCGGTCAGCTGCATTGCTCTCCCTGGACTCCACATTGATGTTGAGCGCCTTCATATCTCTCTTGCAGACATCCTTGTAACATAGCTGGGGGCGGCCAATGGTTCTCCTCCCAGATGTCAGCTCTCCATAGAGGATGTCTTTTGGAATACGGCCATCCTCCATGCGGTGGACATGGCCCAGCCACCGCAGTCTGTGCTGCCTGAGTAGAGTGTATATACTGGGAAGGCCAGTGTGTGACAGGATCTTGGCGTTGGACACTCTGTCTTGCAAGGATATGCCCAGGATATGGCAGATACTTCTAAGGTGGAAGGTGTTGAGTTTTGTCTCATGTCTGGCATATGTAGACCATGACTCACTGCCGTACAGCAGGGTGCTGTTGACACAGGCATTGTAGACTGCTCTCTTTGTCTTCACTGTCAGCTTTGGGTTGGTCCACACTCGAATTATGAGGTGAGCGAGTGTTGTAGCTGCCTTCCCGATCCTCTTATCAATAAGACCATAAAGAATGCTTAAGGTGTATTACAGGCAAATTGCAACTGGTTCAGACCATTGTGAAGTATTTACACACAACACGAAGAAGGAAGAATATAATTGTGGAGTATCAGGAATATAAATGTGGAGTATAAGGAATGTAAAAAGAATCTTAAGAAATAAATTAGAAAAGCTAAAAGAAGATATGAGGTTGCTCTGGCAAGTAAGGTGAAAGTAAATCCAAAGGGTTTCTACAGCTATATTAATAGCAAAAAGATAACGAGGGATACAATTGGTCCATTGGAGAGACAGAGTGGGCAGCTATCTGCAGAGCCAAAAGAGATGGGGGAGATATTGAACAATTTATTTTTCTTCGGTATTCACCAAGGAGAAGGATATTGAATTGTGTGAGGTAAGGGAAACAAGTAGATTAGCTATGGATACTATGAGTTTCAAAGTAAAAGAAGTACTGACACTTTTGAAAAATATAAAAGTGGATAAGTCTCCAGGTCCTGACAGGATATTCCCTAGGACATTGAGGGAAGTTAGTGTAGAAATAGCCGGGGCTATGACAGAAATATTTCAAATGTCATTAGAAAAGGGAATAGTCCCCGAGGATTGGCGTACTGCGCATGTTGTTCCATTGTTTAAAAAGGGTTCTAAGAGTAAACCTAGCAATTATAGACCTGTTAGTTTGACTTCAGTGGTGGGCAAATTAATGGAAAAGATACTTAGAGATAATATATATAATCATCTGGATAAACAGGGTCTGATTAGGAACAGTCAACATGGATTTGTGCCTGGAAGGTCATGTTTGACTAATCTTCTTGAATTTTTTGAAGAGGTTACTAGGGAAATTGACGAGGGTAAAGCAGTGGATGTTGTCTATATGGACTTTAGTAAGGCCTTTGACAAGGTTCCTCATGGAAGGTTGGTTAAGAAGGTTAAACTGTTGGGTATAAATGCAGGAATAGCAAGATGGATTCAACAGTGGCTGAATGGGAGAAGCCAGAGGGTAATGGTGGATGGCTGTTTGTCGGGTTGGAGGCAGGTGACTAGTGGGGTGCCTTGGCAGGACAAATCAAAATAGGACATACATGGTAAATGGTAGGGAATTGAAGAATATAGTTGAACAGGGGGATCTGGGAATAACCGTGCATAGTTCCTTGAGGTGGAATCTCATATAGATAGGGTGGTAAAGAAAGCTTTTGGTATGCTAGCCTTTATAAATCAGAGCATTGAGTATAGAAGCTGGGATGTAATGTTAAAATTGTACAAGGCATTGGTGAGACCAAATCTGGAGTATGGTGTACAATTTTGGTTGCCCAATTATAGGAAGGATGTCAACAAAATAGAGAGAGTACAGAGGAGATTTACTAGAATGTTTCCTGGGTTTCAACAACTAAGTTACAGAGAAAGGTTGAATAAGTTAGGGCTTTATTCTCTGGAGCGCAGAAGGTTAAGGGGGGGGCTTGATAGAGGTCTTTAAAATGATGAGAGGGACGTGGTGGACGTGGATAAGCTTTTCCCTTTGAGAATAGGGAAGGATCAAACAAGAGGACATGACTTCAGAATTAAGGGACAGAAGTTTAGGGGTAATATGAGGGGGAACTTCTTTACTCAGAGAGTGGTAGCAGTGTGGAATGAGCTTCCAGTGGAAGTGGTGGAGGCAGGTTCATTGGTATCATTTAAAAATAAATTGGATAGGCATATGGATGAGAAGGGAATGGAGGGTTATGGTATGAGTGCAGGCAGGTGGGACTAAGGGAAAAAAGTTGTTCGGCACGGACTTGTAGGGCCAAGATGGCCTGTTTCCGTGCTGTAATTGTTATATGGTTATATGGTTAATATATTTAGACTTTTTTTAGTACAGCTGAATCAGTTAACAAATGATGCAAATTGATTTATACAGCATGGAAAAAGGCCCCTCGGCCTACTTCGCCCATGTCTGCCAACATGTCTACCATGAACCTGGTTGCCCACATTTAGACCTTACCCTTATAAACTTTTCCATTCATTCACTTGTCCAAATATCTTTTGAAACTTTGTATTTGTATCTGCTTCTTTTACCAACTCTTCTAGCAGCTCATACCATGTACACATTAACTTTAGATCACCTTTAAATATTTCACCACTCACCTCAACCCAACGACCTCTAGTTTTAGATTCCCTTATCCTGGTGAAATATAATGTAGCCATCTACCCTATCTCCGCCCCAATGATTTCATGAACCTCTCTAAGGTCACCCTCAACTTCCTTTGCTCAAATAAAAAGCACCCCAGCTTTTCCAATCTCTCTTTTTCTCAAGCCCGCCAGTTCAAGCAATATTCCCATGAATCTTTCTAGCATTCTCTCACATTCCTCCTATAATGTGGTGGAACTTCGCACAATATTCCAGGTTTGACCTAACCAATGATTTGTACAATTGTTACGCGACATCTCAAACCCTGTACACAATGCTTCAGCCAATAAAGAAAAGCACGTCATATATATTTTAAGCATTCTATCTATCTTTATTCTTTGGAGCACAGAAGGTTAAGGGGGGACTTGATAGAAGTCTTTAAAATGATGAGAGGGATAGACAGAATTGACGTGGATCAGCTTTTCCCACTGAGAGTAGGGAAGATTCAAACAAGAGGACATGACTTGACAATTAAGGAACAGAAGTTTAGGGGTAACATGAGGGGGAACTTCTTTACACAAAGAGTGGTGGCTGTGTGGAATGAGCTTCCAGTGAAGGTGGTGGAGGCAGGTTCGTTTTTATCATTTAAAAATAAATTGGATAGTTATATGGACGGGAAAGGAATGGACGGTTATGGTCTGAGCGCAGGTATATGGGACTAGGGGAGAATACGTGTTCGGCACGGACTAGAAGGGTCAAGATGGCCTGTTTGTTATATGTTATATGTGCTGTAATTGTTATATGTTATATGGTTATATGGTTATATCTATCTGTGTTTCCACTTTCAGAGTACGATGCATTTGTTCTCCAAGGTCTAGCTGTTCAATAACACTCCACAAAGCCCTGCCATCAACTTGACATTTGCATTTGTCAGAGTTAAATTCATAAGCCATTATCCCTGTTGTCATAGGCAACCTTCTTTGCTGCCCACAATTGTTGGTTTCATCGTCAAACCTACGAATCGTGCCACCTACATTCTCTTTCAAATCATTAACATTCATGATGAGCAATAAAGAACCTACTACTGATCTCTGCTAAACAGCATTGGTTACTGATCTGCAATGTGAAAATCAACCCTCTACTACCATCGCCAAGCCAACTTTGGATCTAATTAGTTTCTCACCCTGGATCCTATGCATTCTAAACTTCTGGACTGTGGGAAATGTTGAATTGATGTAGAAAGTCCATTGCTTTAAGATTGCTGCCTTAGTTGGTTCTGCATTATTCTCATGCACAAGTATGGTACCGGTGCATTCACAATCTTGTTTAAAGCAACATCAAAGACACGCAGAAGGCCATTGAGAAAGCAAAAAATACTTTCAGTCTTAACCAGAGGATCAACCAGTTCAACTGATTCACGTATAGTAAACAACATGCATTTGATGGGTATATGTGGTTTCTATCACATTTCCTAGAACAATGTACTGAATAAATGTCTGAGTGTGTTTTAACCCAGTTATTAACCGGTCTTTCACCAACCTGGAATCACACAAGCAGGGGGTTCACAGCCTGACAGGATGGCATGTGAAGTAGAACACTTGACTTGCAATGCATTTAGATGTCTGCCCCCATAATTAACTCTCATTATGTATGATATTAACATCTGAATTGGCCTACTGATTAAAAGATTATTCCCATTGTATGATATTATTTGACAGGTATCTGGTGGAATTACTAGAATGTGTCTGCCTGGAGTCGTGTAGATATCATACTTTCCTGTGTTTCAGGAATACAGCAAGATTGGTAGGTGATCTTTTGTTTCAAGGTCTTTTTGGGCCCTGTAGAATTTTAATAGCTGCACAGATAGTTTATTTCATCTTTATTTCTCAGCAGTGGCATTTCACAGCGTGCATGTCAGATTGATCATCTAAAGATAGTTCTGACTTGTTAATACTTTGTTAACACTTGAAGTTCGCATTCAGTTCTTCTTCTGCTTATTAGGAAATTGGTTTATCTTCTCAGTGAAATTTTGGGGGCTGATGATTTATAATAGTAAGATTGAGTGAGAACTTACCGGTTTGAAGTTTGATCTTTATTTTATGAGGAGTTACGATGAGAGATTACATGAAGACCCCACCAGCACGCATGCGCGACATACTTCAAATCAGCGGTGTAGAATCACAGTAAAAGTACTTGAAATAAACATAGTAAGATAAGAAGAACTAGGATACCAGTTGACCTGTATAATAGAGGGTGGGAGCGGATGGCACATAATCCCTCATAAAATAAAGATCAAACTTAAAACTGGTAAGTTCTCGTTTAATCTTACTATTTACTTTGGTGTCACGTGAGTGACTATGTGAAGATTTTAAAGATCTATGATTTCAAGCCGTGGAACAATCCATGCTTCACTCACTGCCTAAGTAATCCAAGGGAGGAAGCATGTTATCGTAATTAAACATGAATCAATTTTAAAAACAATAATGATTTATTTTTTAAACAAAGAAAATAATGCTCCCCGGGCTAAATTATATATTTGCAGAACTTAAAATTCTTCCTGCAAACAATGCAGGTTTGGCAATCGGCTTATTATAAAATATTTGGAAAGTCCTTTCCTTAGACCATCCCGCTGTTACCAGAATATGGTCCATTGGTACCTCCATATTTCTGGCCGCCGATGTTGCTGTTGCCCTGGTGGAGTGAGATTTTAAAATGTCAGTATCCACCCCAGCAGCCCCAAGAACCTGTCTGAGCCATCTTCAGATGGTCTGTACTGACACCCGACCATGAGGTTGTTTGAAACTAACCCATAATGTAATTGTGCTTCCTCTTAAGGCTTTTGTTGTCCTAAGATAAAGCAGCAGGTGTGTCATGACACACTAAACGGGGGTCAGGTGGGGATGCCCGGAAATCCAATCTTAGTCCCGAAGTTCCTGGTCTACTCTGTTTGACCAGCTTCAAGATTCTGAATGTTATCTTGTCCGTCGATGTTACCATATTGTCCAGTCTCAAATTTGTATAGGGACTGGACCCTTTGAGCTGAGACCAAGGCCATCAGCATGACTGTTTTTAGTGTGAGCTGTTCCAGGGACAGGGACTTAGCTGGTGACCAACCCCTTAGTAATGTCAGGACGACACTGACATCCCAGATCTGGGTGGACCTTGGTCTAGGGGGATTGGTGTTATAGATACCCCTCATCAGTTTGGCAACCAAAGGGTGAGATCCCATGGACTGCTGTCCTGGTGCCTGCCATAAATACGCTGACAGAGCACTCCTAGCACTGTTAATTGTGCTGTAACTCAGTCCTTCATCGAAGTGAAGGCAGGATAGGAACTCCAGGACGTTGGTAATTGCAGCTGATCTGTATGCTACCCCAGTCCTCGAGCAGTATGCTTCCTACTTCCGAATGCTGGAGAGGTACTGCTTCTTAGTCGCTTCTCGGTAGGCCGCCATGATCATGTTCATGGTCCTGTCCGATAAGCCCAGATCCAATAAAAAGGCCGTTTCAAATTCTGCAAGCCAACAGATTTATCCTGTCATGGCATGGATGAATTTTGCCTCTAACAGGATGGATCAATAGATCTGGTCGTTTGGAAATGGTCATGAGTGGTTCAGAGACCATGTCGAGGACCACAGGGAACCATGGCTGTGTAGGCCAGTCGGGTACTACCAAAATACCTGAAGCTGAGTCCATTTGTATTTTGCGTAGGATCCGACTGATGAGGCAGAAGGGGGGAAAGGCATAGAAAAACAAATTTCCCCAATTCAGCGAGAAAGCGTCCATCGCTGCTGCCTCAGGGTCTGGTTACCAAGCGACATATGTTGGTAACTGGTGATTCAGTCGGGATGCAAAGAGGTCGATATCAGGAATACCATACCGCTTTGTTATATCAGCAAACACTTTGTGGTTCAACATCCATTCGGGGTTGTCATTAAATTTTCGTGACCTGGTGTCTGCCACTGTATTGAGCTTACCTGGTAGGTAAGTTGCTGATAGCCAAATATGTCTGTCGACACACCATTGCCAGATTGTGTTGACCAGATTGTCACACGATATTGATTTTATTCCACCCATATGGTTAATATAGGCCACCACTGTGGTATTGTCAATTTGTAGGTGGACATGCAAATGGTGCGTAGCTGAACAGTGAGCTTTTAGCCCATAAAACGCACACAACATTTCTAAATAATTTATACCCAGTGTCTGTAGTAGTGCTGATTCTTGTATGTTCCATCTGCCACCGGTACTAGATATAATGTTAGTTGCTCCCCAGCCCTGAGCACTGGCATCCGTTTGTGAATGTGAATGTGAATGCTGGGTTTCTGATAATGATGGGGCTAGAACTATGCCAAATGTTTTCTTTCCACCATTGTAATTCTGAAATTGCTTTGGCTGGTAATTGCATAGGTCAATCAAAATGACCTGCACTTTGTTTTAGCGCTTGCACCTTTGCCCTTTGTAAGTTTTGGTAATGCAAAGGTCCAAGTTGAGTAGCTGGAAATGCTGCTACTAATTTCCCAATCACTTTTTCCACCTGTCGAATAGGTGGTTGATTAGTAACAATCAATTTGTTGCAGGCTTCCACTAATTCTGCTGCTTTGTCCTTTGGCAATGTTACAGACATGTGGACAGAGTTAATTGTGAATCCCAGAAGTCCATACTTGTGGATGGTGTCAACTTAGATTTATCTGGATGTTTGACAAACCCCAGTGTTTCAAACAGATGTTTGGTAGCTAATACCGCTGATTTAGCTTATTCCAGGGTTTTCCCCACAATCAAAATATGCCATGACAATATGTTTTTGTTTTCTTAGTATTGCCAAGGCTGGTTTTAATATCTTGGTAAACAGTCTTGGGGCTGATGTTAACTCATTAGGCAACACTATATACTGCCATAGTTGCCCCATCCAGTTAAACTTTAGGTATCTACGATGATCCTTATGAATGGGTACTGAATTGTATGCATCTTTTAAATCAATGCATGCCATGATGTATCCTTTGGAAACTAATTGTTTGACAGTAACTAATGTTTCCATTTTGAAATGTATACACCTAACAAAAGTATTCAGTGTAATTAAGTCAATGATGATGCGACATCCACCATCTTTCTTGGTTTTTGTAAAAATATTCTATACAAATTCCAGAGAGTCATGTTCTGTTTTCTCTATGACTCATTTTGCATGTAACCTCACCAGTTCTGCATGTCCCTCGTATGTTTCCCTTTGTGAGAGTGTAAACTCCCTGTGAGGTACATGTTGTACTGGTGGCATACTTTTTTTGATGAAATAAATTTTGTATCCCTGAATACTTTGCAGTATATTTTTATCAAGTGTAATAGTCCTCCATGCTTCCAAAACCAAGTGTAACCTTCCCCCCATTAGTACAGGCCCTACAGCTTTTATGTTCTGGAAGGAAGCTGACCCACCTACCTCCATGGTTACCGGTGGTGTGTTCATTTCTTTGGCCTCTGTTTCTTCACTGGTCGAGGCGCCGGAGTGTGGGGTTGGCGCATCTTCCATGAGGGCCGCTCGGGGCCCTGGCCTAAAAAAGACCTCTGGGAATGATGTGCGGCCCTCATGCTTTCACCAGCATCCTGGTGTTGACGCCTGCTGGTGGATGCATAGGGGTGCTGCCGTCTGGGGTGTGTGGTTTTACTCGTTCCTGGACCTGCCCTCATAAGCCCAATGGCTTTCGACTCTTTGTCCAGATCTTTGACTTGCTTCGACAAGTCTTTCCCAAACAGCAGTATTTGTGGCTGTGCAGTTGCAGTTTTGCACAACCGTGCGAATTTGGGATTGAGGGCAGGTCTGATGGCGTCCTTCCATAGGCAGTTTATCTCATACTGTGTGTTACACAGTAGAGCCAGTGTGTCCTGCTGGTTATCAGTCATTTCAACCCCATCAACTGAACGAGCATAGGACATTATTGCTGACATCAGGAGTTTTAAGACTTTTTGGAGCTTCACCTCCTGGGTCCTTATGCCCAGCCCAATGTACCCCCAGATT
The DNA here is from genome assembly GCF_028641065.1 of Leucoraja erinaceus. Lineage (NCBI taxonomy): Eukaryota > Metazoa > Chordata > Chondrichthyes > Rajiformes > Rajidae > Leucoraja > Leucoraja erinaceus. The sequence continues at coordinate 103,059,699 of NC_073380.1, forward strand.
TGGCTGTTAACGGCCGGTACATTTAGAGAGATGCAGTTCTCCGGAGGTGTATACTTGTCCATAGTCTCATGGACTACCTGTTCCTGCAGCGGGTGGAAGGACAGGTAGTCTACACTGGCCGCCAGTTTCGACTGCAACGGCTGTCCCGCTCGTGGTGATACCGCAAACTTGTTGACCACTCCCAGCAGCTCTTCCTGGTCCTGCACCCCCAGCACACTGCTGGTATCTTCAGCCATGAGCCCCTCTTCAAGGCCAGCCCAGCCCTGGCCCCCAACTATCCCCTCTGTCGAGGGAGATGCGATGGACAGCGCCGAATACGGTGCTGTTGTGGGTGTGCGAGCACTCCCATGGCGAGCTTGCTCCACCTCCCGGAGCAATTCTCGCTGGAGCATCTGCTCCATCAACCGCTCCATGCGGGATAAACGGTCAACTTTGCCGCTTTCGGGCAGCGCGTCCTCCTGACCGGACGTCCGAGTCTATCGGCCGGACGGACGTCTGCTTCACCTTGCCTCCAACCCGCTGCGGTGGTTCGGGCTGAGCAGCTTGCGGAGTTGGGCTTGGCTGAGCAGTGATTGAGTCGGTGACTGTGGACCGCAGTGAGTGCGGTCCAGGTGCTGCCGGTCGCCCCCCATTGCTGGAACCCTCCTGGTCCACCACAGTCATACGGGGCATGACCTTCTTTAGTTTTCTTCCCTTGTCCATGTTCGCTGAAACACTGAACACAGCAAGGGTTCAAAATAAACAACCTTAGAATAAGCTTAACTTACCTGTAGGTCCCGTTTTAAACTCTGCCACGGGAGAGCTCTTCCCCCGCCCGTCGCTGTTGCACTCCGTGAGACGCTATGTAGCGCATGCGTGCTAGCGGGGTCTTCATGTAGTCACTCACGTGACTCCGAAGTAAAATTTATGCATGAGAGCTGACCAGGACAGCTTGATATAATTACAATGCCTTTACCTTGTCACACTAATAATCACCTGTTATTTTTTTCTTATTTTGAAGGATCTTTCACCCAGATAATTTCTACAAATTAAATTATCCTCGTAAAATCCTGCACTCACTTAGGTTCTTTCTTCAATGGCAGACTGCCCATAACAATATCGTCCACAGTTATAAAAACAATTTCTGTGAATATGACAGTGACATTTTTCTCTTTCCCACCTTTATCACACAACTGGCCTGGTGTCCACCATGAGGGAATGCGCCCGGAGGAAATCGGCCCCGAGCAATGGTTGGGAGATGTCGGCAATGGTGAACTGCCACGAGAAATGGGACGAGCCGAACATGATGAGAACCATGCGCAGTCCATATGTGCGGATGGGGCTGACATTCGCCGCGGTGAGGATGGGCCCCCGCTTACCGGAACGAATGTCAGCCAGCGAAGGGGGCAGGACGCTGAGGTCCGCTCCAGTATCAATGAGGAAGCGGGTTCTGGACCGCCAATCCCAGGCGAAAAGGCGGTGAATTTGGCCGGCCACCGCGGGGACTATTGGCAGCCGGCCCAGGCATTTCCCGGGAACGTGCACGGCTGGCGGCATTGTCGTGCTGCAGCACCCCAGCGCTGATGGAAATAGCACCAGCTCCTTGTGTTGGTGCTATTTGGAGCTTGCCTGCCCCTGCTGGTGGTGCCTGCAGCTTGCTGGCGCTGGACTGCAGGTGCAGTACCCCTCACTGCCGCTGGGGGTGATCGTGCGGGCCGTCGGGCTGGAGCTGTCACTCCTTCCACAGCTCCCCCGCCCCACCGGAGGAAATCGGGAGCTGCTGGGGTGACGTCATCGGCGTGCCTGCCGACGGCCAGCGCGTTGACGTCACCGGCGTGCCTGCCGACGGCCAGCGCGTTGACGTCATCAGGGCGCGTCGACCTGAGCGCGTTCCTGTCTCTGCCGATGGTCAGGGCGCTGACGTCATCAGGGCGCGCCAACCACATGGCGTCGGCGCGCCTCCCGAGGGCCCGAAGATCAGCAAACGAGGCGTCGGTGTGTTGCAACCTAATGTAGGCCGGCAGCAGATGCAGGTAAGTGTACTCGAACAACAGGCACGGCGTGTGCCCATCTAGTAACGCCACCATCTCCTTTAGGAGGGTAGATGGCCGCCGGTCGCCCAGGCCCCCCATATGCAGGATCCTAGCAGCACGCTCCGTCCTGCTTAGGCCATAAACCTGGAGCAGGAGGAGCTCCTTAAGGCCAAGATACTTATCAGTGTCCGGGGGGGCTGCGAGGAAGTCCGTTACTTCTTCCACCGCATCCTGGTCGAGGGCTCCCACCAGGTAATAGAAGCGGGTGGCATTGACCGTGATGCCCCGCAGGTTGTACTGGGCCTCCGCCTGCTGGAACCAGATGAGCGGCCGTGTGGTCCAGAAGCTGGGCAGTTTCACGGAGACCGTGTCCAGAGACAGGGCCGGGCCGGCCTGGGAGGAGGTAGGGCTTTCTCTTCTCTCCATCATGACGCCAATGGAGCTTCGGGGTCACCAATGTAAAGCGTGGGTCTCAAAAGGAAGCACGGTCCAGTGTTTTGAGAGGCACCTTTAATTATGTTCCTCCCGGTTGTAGGGAAGACCAAACGAGAGGAAGATGGCACCCAAACCCCTGCCTTTAAAGCCTCCGGCTAAGGGCCGCCTCCGGACTGAACCATTCCTGTGCCGAGGGGTTCGACACTATGATGGCAAGACCCTTAGGAGCCGCCACAAAACTATTATCAGAGCCGATATGAAAGCATGTGCCCTCAAATCACAGTCCGCATTGATAGCTATTCTCACATTATTACTTGGCGGCTTTAAATTGATCCTGACATTTTAATTTGGAACAAACCGCATTATATAATAAAAAGAAGATCAGAAAAATTGAGTGCTTACCCATTTTCTAACTATTGGTATTGACTTTCTTTCACTTTGTTAAATACATCTTAGGTTGAAATGCACTTCCAGCGCAGTAACCAATATCGATTCTGTTTTGGCAACAAACTGAAAACATCCTCTCTCTTCTTGAAATCATACAAAGAATTGTCTCAAAAAACATGAGGGATACGAGTCATTTTGGCTGCAATAAACTATTGCAACCAGCTGCAGCCTTTAAAAGAATGGAATAAAGTGCATTTTCCTTTGCTGCATAATATCATTTGAACAATATTCCTTGGATTCATTATGTGCTAAGCACTGACTGCAGCTAATAAGAGTAGACAAAGCAGCAGAGGCTTGGCTCAATAGCATGTGGAATGAGAGAAGTCTATGGCATTCAGCTTCATAGGACATACTGTCAAACAACAGCAAATAATGAGACATTTAACCTTAAAAAACTGCATATAAATGCTGGGATATTAATTTACAAAACTGATTCATAAATATTGGTGTTGTGCTTACATAATTGGACATACATCTTGCTTTCTTCCATGAGTTGCTGTCATGAACATTAGTGTTGCTACATTTTTGTAAGAGTAAATTTACAGTACTTTAACTAAAGGGAATAGAATGAAATATGGGGGAAGGAACTGCAGATGCTGGTTTACACTGAAAGACACAAGCTGCTGGAGTAATCAGTGGAACAGGCTGCTTTTCTGGAGAGATGGAATTGGTGACTTTTTCGGTCAAGACCCTTCTTCAGAGAATCAGGGGAGAGGGAGTTTGGAAAGGGTAAAATCTAAAAACGACAGATCAAAACAGATCCACCACCGCACTCTCTTCCTCCAATTCACCCAGTTTTATTTCTGAACCCCCATCTTGTTCCACTTGCCCATCAACTATCTGTTGAAGCAGGAGTCAACCCAAAATGTTAACTAATGCCCCTGTCCCACTTAGGAAACCTGAACGGAAACCTCTGGAGACTTTGCACCCCACCCAAGGTTTCCGTGCGGTTCCCGGAGGTTTTTTGTCAGTCTCCCTACCTGCTTCCACTACCTGCAACCTCCGGCAACCACCTGCAACCTCTGGGAACTGCACGGAAACCTTGGGTGGGGTGCAAATTCTCCAGAGGTTTCCGTTCAGGTTTCCTAAGTGGGACAGGGGCATAAAACATCGCTGAAGTGGGACAGCAACTCTACCGCTGTGCCACCGTGCCGCCCCTAACACTGAATGAGGAAGTGATAAAGGGCAAGGCAGCCAGCCAGCCTCTGTCGTCTGCTGACGAAGTTTCATTCAGTGAATGCAATGGAATCCAATACAGAGAGTGCCATGTAGCAAGCAGCCAACATGAAGACATCCGGACCCACGGGGACCGCTGTACTTCTGTTCCCAGCGAATGCTGCATAACGTAACAGCAGAATTATCCTCCTTTTAAAACCCAGCACTCTGCCAGTCACATGGCCTAATACCTCCCGATAAGAGCGGAACACAACATTTGAGAACGCGTTGGGAGGCACAGTCTTGCAGCGGGTAGAGTTGCTGCCTCACAGTGCCAGAGACCCCAGGTTCAATCCTGATAATGGGTGCTGCCTGTACGTTCTGTACAGTATGTCTTTGGATGTACATACTGTACGTCCAGAACAAGGGGTCACAGTTTAAGGATAAGGGTGAAATCTTTTAGGACCGAGATGAGAAAAATATTTTTCACACAAAGAGTGGTGAATCTGTGGGATTCTCTGCCACAGAAGGTAGTCGAGGCCAGTTCATTGGCTATATTTAAGAGGGAGTTAGATGTGGCTCTTGTGGCTAAAGGGATCAGGGGTATGGAGAGAAGGCAGGTGGAGTTGGATACTGAGTTGGATGATCAGCCATGATCATATTGAATGGCGGTGCAGGCTCGAAGGGCCGAATGGCCTACTCCTGCACCTATTTTCTATATTTCTATGGTGCTCCGGTTTCCTCCCACACTTCAAAGACGTGCAGGTTTGTAGTTTAATTGACTTCGGTAAAATCAAAATTGTCCCTAGTGTGTGTAGAATTGTGTTAATGTGTGGGGATCGCTGGTCGGTGCGGAATCAGTGGGCTGAAGAGCCTGTTTCTGCCCAGTATCTCTAAACTAAACTAAACTAATCTAAACTGCCCTTTATCTACAAACTAAACAAAATGAAAGAAAAGTCTCAACCCTAAACAGCTCCCATTCCTTCTCTCCAGAGATGTTGCCTGTCCCGCTTAGTTACTCCAGCATTTTGTGTTTAGCTTCGGTTTAAACCAGCATCTGCAGTTCCTTCCTACACAAAACTAAACTTAATCTTCCCTGCACCCTTGTGTAAGTCAGAAGTGGAGGTAGGGGGTGGGGATGGGGGTAACTGTGTATCGTGAAGTACTTACTGACACAGACATCACCAGGATTCAGTCTGCTCCCCCCTGATGATGAAATGTATCCGAGATTGCAGACACAGGTATAACTGCCCACCGTGTTATTGCAGCTGGCATTGGGGACACATGGGTTCAATCGACACTCGTTAACATCTGAAAGAGAGAGTTGAAACCGATATTTTCAATATTCAATATTGTGAAGAAGGGTCTCGACCCGAATCGTTACCCATTCCTTCTTAACAGAGATGCTGCCTGTCCCGCTGAGTTACTCCAGCATTTTGTGCCTGTCTTCGATACCAACATACATTGTTCCCCGCATATTGAACATTGCGGTCTCTCAATAAACGATTCAATGAACAAAGAAATCTGTTTCAAATCTGTTTCATACAGCGCGGAAACAGGCCCTTCGGCCCGCCAAGTCCGCACTGACCAGCGATCCCCGCACATTAGCACTATCCCACACACACGAGGGACAATTTACATTTACACCATGCCAGTTAACCGACAGCACTTCAACTCCCCCTGGTCAGGTTTGAACTGGGGTCTCTGGCGCTGTGAGGGAGCAACTCTACCGCTGCACCACCGTGCTGCCCTAATTGTCTTGTCTTAATTTTTGACCAATTTCTCTCCCCTAGTCAATGATGGGTTTGGGACCAGTCTGCCTGGTTCTGTTGCCGCTCTGCTGCCCCACGGCACTCAGTGGCGCAACGGGTAGAGCCGCTGCCTCACCAGCGCCAGAGACCCGGGTTCAATCCCAACCTCGGCTGCTGTGTGTGTGTGTGTGTGTGTGGAGTTTGTACGTTCTCCCTGTGACCGCGTGGGTTTCCTCCGGGTGCTCCAGTTTCCTCCCACACTCCCAAAGATGTGCGGTTTTGTAGGTTAATTGGCTTCTGTAAAATTGCTCCCAGTCCCTATCAACAACTACAGAGCAAGCGGTCCTGAGCTACTATCTACCTTACTGGATTT